>NC_135908.1:22699970-22767470 GCF_964194155.1 Cetorhinus maximus
TGTTTAACACTCTGGTTGGTCCCCAATGGAGCACTGAGTTCGACGCTGGGGCATAGTCCCTCAGGAAGGATATGGAGTGGGGAGGGTGCAGCACTGATTAACCAGAATAATACCGGGGCATAAAGGGTTAAATTGTAAGGGCTGGTTACACAGGCTAGGCTTGTATTCCCAGGCCTGAAGCCTCCTCAGTGAGATGGAAGCTCTTAATAAAAAGATTTCTTTTTTCAGCTTTATAGTTACACAGCATCAACCAAGCAGGGAAAAGCTTCATAGAAGCATTGCGTAATGGTAATAACGTTGAGCTAGCACAGCGTGACATGAGGTGTGCGCTCTCCTGAGTGCCCTCTGCACTGGTTCAGTTAGATTTAGTGTAGTTATGGGAAGGATCTGGGAGGCTATATTCAGTGAGCTTCCACAGGGCTCAGGATTGCATCTCTTGCTGTTCCTCAATCATTCCTGGATCAGCCATTTAGACTTAAATACAGCGGACATAATTAGGAAGTTTGCAGATGATACAAAAATTCTCCGTGTGGTTGATACTGAGCGAGAAAGCTGTAGACTGGGCAGGAGGGTATCAATGAAGGGTCAGCGTGCGGAACCGTGACAAGTGGAGTTCAATCTGGTGACGTGTGAGGTAACGTAGTTGGGGAGGGCTAACAAGACAAGCTAAATAAGGACATTGAGAAGCCTAGGGAAACAGAGGGACACTGGAGCAAACGTTCACAGACCCCTGAAGGTGGCTGGACGGGTAGTTAAGGAGGGATATGGGAGACTCACTGTTATTAGCCATGGTACAAAATATAGGAGCAGGGAGGTTAGTTAGAACTGTGTAAAACATTCGAATAAAAGCAGATGCTGGAAATCTGAAATAAAAACAAAAAGTGCTGGAGAAATTCAGCAGGTCGGGCAGCTCTTGTGGAGACCGAGACAGAGTTAATTTTCGGAACTCTGTTCTGAAGAAATCAAATCGGAATCGAAACGCTAACTCTGTTTCTCTCTCCACAGATGCTGCCAGACCTGCTGGGGTTTTCCAGCGCTTTTTGTTTTCATTATTGTATAAAGCATTAGTTAGACCACAGCTAGAGTACTGCGTACAGTTCTGGTCACCACATTACAGGAAGGACATGACTGCACTAAGAGAGGGTATGGAGGGGGCAAACAAGGATTCTGATGAAAGGTCACAATCTAATCTGCTAATATTGCTTCTCTCTCCGCAGATACTGTTTAGCATTTTCTGGGTTTATTTTAGATTTACAAAGATGTTGATCTGGAGAACTTTAGCGATGATGAAAGATTGAATCAGCTGAGTTTTTCTTCGTAGGATCAGAGGAGGCCGAAGGGAGATTTAATTGAGGTGTGTACAGTCACGACGGGCCAAGATAGGGGTGGGTGCTTAAAGGAGATTTCTCCTCACTTACGCTCTTGATAAGCCTTGTTCATGTCCTGAATTTGCTTGTTTGTGCGAGAGCACAAGATCTCAATCAGAGTGGCTTCGTTGGTTCCCAGGCCCTGTCAAAAGAAGAATTTAAAACCCATTTCCTTATTTTTTGTGAAAAATATTCAAGCAGTTTTACAAGTTCAGCAGCTGGGTTTATACTGAGCAGAAATTGTAAACCGTTTACAGCTCACAACAGAATTTCAACACATGGAAAAGATTTCGGGAGACTGATCCATGGGATCTTCCTGTGCCCAGTAACACCGGTGCCTCGCAGGGACCAGCACATTCATATTTGCCCCAAATTTCAAATCCATCTCCCGCAGCCACAGCCAACAGCCACCAGATGGCGCATTGGGCACTGGCTCACTGCCATTCACTGGGGCTGATTACAGTGAGAGGCACCAAACATCAGATCTCACTCCCCCAGGTAAACAACTAAAAAAATTCATCATTTGTAGCATGTTCTCCCAACCTTGCAATAGTAAAAACTGTATCACCAAGATAGAAAATGGCTTGTTTCACACAACCGTGCTGAATGGATCACTAAGGCAGACAGCAATGAGCTGATGTGAGTGTGATGAGGGAGTGTGGCAGTCTGTGTGTGCGAATGTGTGTTTTTGAGTGTGAATGTTGTGATGTATTCCTGTTGTGAGGTATGATCCGGACATCTTTGCATCTGTTTCTATTTACATATTCCACCCAATATACACTCTTGTGACGTACGTGTGTGCGTGTGTGTGTTTGTGTGTGAATGAGCGTGAGCGAGTGTGTATGAGTATGTGAGAGTGAGCGTGAATGAGTGTGTGCGAGTGAGTGAGTCAGTGAGTGAGTGAGTATGTGAGAGTGAGAGTTATGGATGTGTGTGAGTGTGAGTGAGAGTAAGTGTATGAGTGTGTATGAGTATGCATGGGTGTGAATGAGTGTGAGAATGTGAGTGTGTGTGTAAGTGAGAATAAGAGTGTGTATGACAGTGTGCAAGTGTGCATGAGTGAGTGTGAGAGTGAGTGTGTGAGGGAGGGAGTGAGTGTATGTGTGTGAGTATGAGTGTATGAGTGAGTGTGACTGTGTGTGTCTTAGCACCTGAATGTGTGAGTATGAGTGCAAGTGTGATTTTGCGTGTATGTGTGTGTGCGTGCGTGTGAACATGTGTGTGTGTGAGTGAGTGAGTGAGTGTGTGAGCAGGATTATATACGAACATATGAACAAGGAGCAGGAGTAGGACATTCAGCTCCTCAAGCCTGCTCCACTATTTAATAAGATCATGGCTGATCTGACCTGAAATCTGCAACCCACCTACCCCCGATAACCTATCACCCTCTTGCTTACCAAGAATCTATCCACCTCTGCCTTAAAAATATTCAAAGACTCTGCTTCCACCGACTTTTCAGGAAGAGAGGTCCAAAGACTCACAACACTATGAGTGGAAAAATTTCACCTCATTTCTGTTTTAAATGGGTGACCCCTTATTTTTATACAGTGAGCCCCCAGTTCTAGAGTAGGTGAGAATGGGTTTGGGGTGGGTTTGGTGTGGGTGAGAGTGGGTTTGGGGTGGGTTTGGTGTGGGTGAGAGTGTGTTTGGTGTGGGTGAGAGTGGGTTTGGTGTGGGTTTGGTGTGGGTGAGAGTGTGTTTGGGGTGGGTTTGGTGTGAGTGAGAGTGGGTTTGGGGTGGGTTTGGTGTGGGTGAGAGTGTGTTTGGTGTGGGTGAGAGTGTGTTTGGGGTGGGTTTGGTGTGGGTGAGAGTGTGTTTGGGGTGTGTTTGGTGTGGGTGAGAGTGTGTTTGGTGTGGGTGAGAGTGGGTTTGGGGTGGGTTTGGTGTGGGTGAGAGTGTGTTTGGTGTGGGTGAGAGTGTGTTTGGGGTGGGTTTGGTGTGGGTGAGAGTGTGTTTGGGGTGTGTTTGGTGTGGGTGAGAGTGTGTTTGGTGTGGGTGAGAGTGTGTTTGGGGTGGGTTTGGTGTGGGTGAGAGTGTGTTTGGGGTGGGTTTGGTGTGGGTGAGAGTGGGTTTGGGGTGGGGTTGGTGTGGGTGAGAGTGTGTTTGGGGTGGGTTTGGTGTGGGTGAGAGTGTGTTTGGGGTGGGTTTGATGTGGGTGAGAGTGTGTTTGGGGTGGGTTTGGTGTGGGTGAGAGTGTGTTTGGGGTGGGTTTGGTGTGGGTGAGAGTGGGTTTGGTGTGGGTGAGAGTGTGTTTGGGGTGGGTTTGGTGTGGGTGAGAGTGTGTTTGGGGTAGGTTTTGTGTGGGTGAGAGTGGGTTTGGTGTGGGTGAGAGTGGGTTTGGTGTGGGTGAGAGTGTGTTTGGGGTGGGTTTGGTGTGGGTGAGAGTGGGTTTGGGGTGGGTGAGAGTGGGTTTGGGGTGGGGTTGGTGTGGGTGAGAGTGTGTTTGGGGTGGGGTTGGTGTGAGTTTGGTGTGAATGAGAGTGTGTTTGGTATGTGTTTGGGGCAGGTTTGGTGTGGGTGAGAGTGTGTTTGGGGTGGGTTTGGTGTGGGTGAGAGTGTGTTTGGGGTGTGTTTGGTGTGGGTGAGAGTGTGTTTGGTGTGGGTGAGAGTGTGTTTGGGGTGGGTTTGGTGTGGGTGAGAGTGTGTTTGGGGTGGGTTTGGTGTGGGTGAGAGTGGGTTTGGGGTGGGGTTGGTGTGGGTGAGAGTGTGTTTGGGGTGGGTTTGGTGTGGGTGAGAGTGTGTTTGGGGTGGGTTTGATGTGGGTGAGAGTGTGTTTGGGGTGGGTTTGGTGTGGGTGAGAGTGTGTTTGGGGTGGGTTTGGTGTGGGTGAGAGTGGGTTTGGTGTGGGTGAGAGTGGTGTGGGTGAGAGTGGGTTTGGTGTGGGTGAGAGTGTGTTTGGGGTGGGTTTGGTGTGGGTGAGAGTGTGTTTGGGGTAGGTTTTGTGTGGGTGAGAGTGGGTTTGGTGTGGGTGAGAGTGGGTTTGGTGTGGGTGAGAGTGTGTTTGGGGTGGGTTTGGTGTGGGTGAGAGTGGGTTTGGGGTGGGTGAGAGTGGGTTTGGGGTGGGGTTGGTGTGGGTGAGAGTGTGTTTGGGGTGGGGTTGGTGTGAGTTTGGTGTGAATGAGAGTGTGTTTGGTATGTGTTTGGGGCAGGTTTGGTGTGGGTGAGAGTGTGTTTGGGGTGGGGTTGGTGTGGGTGAGAGTGTGTTTGGGGTGGGGGTTGGTGTGGGTGAGAGTGTGTTTGGGGTGGGTTTGGTGTGAGTGAGAGTCTGTTTGGGGTGGGGATGGTGTGGGTGAGAGAGTGTTTGGGGTGGGTTTGGTGTGGGTGAGAGTGTGTTTGGGGTGGGGTTAGTGGGGTGAGTGTGTGCTTGGGGTGGGTTTGGTGTGGGTGAGAGTGTGTTTGGGGTGGGTTTGGTGTGGGTGAGAGTGTGTTTGGGGTAGGTTTTGTGTGGGTGAGAGTGGGTTTGGTGTGGGTGAGAGTGGGTTTGGTGTGGGTGAGAGTGTGTTTGGGGTGGGTTTGGTGTGGGTGAGAGTGGGTTTGGGGTGGGTGAGAGTGTGTTTGGGGTGGGTTTGGTGTGGGTGAGAGTGTGTTTGCGGTGGGTTTGGTGTGGGTGAGAGTGGGTTTGGCATGGTGAGAGTGTGTTTGGGGTGGGTTTGGTGGGTGAGAGTGTGTTTGGGGTGGGTTTGGTGTGGGTGAGAGTGTGTTTGGGGTGGGTTTGGTGTGAGTTTGGTGTGAATGAGAGTGTGTTTGGTATGTGTTTGGGGTGGGTTTGGTGTGAGTGAGAGTGTTTGGTTTGTGTTTGGGGCGGGTTTGGTGTGGGTGAGAGTGGGTTTGGTGTGGTTGAGAGTGGGTTTGGGGTGGGTTTGGTATAGGTGAGAGTGCGTTTGGTGTGTGTTTGGGGTGGGTTTGGTGTGGGTGAGAGTGGGTTTGGTGTGGGTGAGAGTATGTTTGGGGTGGGTTTGGTGTGGGTGAGAGTGTGTTTGGGGTGGGTTTGGTGTGGGTGAGAGTGGGTTTGGTGTGGGTGAGAGTGGGTTTGGTGTAGGTGAGAGTGCGTTTGGTGCGTGTCTGGTGTGGATGAGAGTGTGTTTGGTGTGGGTGAGTGTGTTTGTGGTGGGTTTGGTGTGGGTGAGAGTGGGTTTGGGGTGGGTTTGGTGTGGGTGAGAGTGTGTTTTAGGTGGGTGAGAGTGTGTTTGGGCGGGTTTGGTGTGGGTTTGGTGTGGGTGAGAGTGGTTTTGGGGTGGGGTTGGTGTGGGTGAGAGTGTGTTTGGGGTGGGTTTGGTGTGGGTGAGAGTGTGTTTGGGGTGGGTTTGGTGTGGGTGAGAGTATGTTTGGGGTGGGTGAGAGTGTGTTTGGGGTGGGTTTGCTGCGGGTGAGAGTGTGTTTGGGGTGGGTGAGAGCGTGTTTGGTGTGGGTTTGGTGTGGGTGAGAGTGTGTTTGGGGTGGCGTTGGTGTGGGTGAGAGTGGGTTTGGTGTGGGTGAGAGTGGGTTTGGCGTGGGTGAGAGTGGGTTTGGCGTGGGTGAGAGTGTGTTTGGTGTGGGGTTCGTGTGGGTGAGAGTGGGTTTGGGGTTGAGTTGGTGTGGGTGAGAGTGTGTTTGGGGTGGGGTTGGTGTGGGTGAGAGTGGGTTTGGAGTGGGTTTGGTGTGGGTGAGAGTGTGTTTTGGGTAGGTTTGGTGTGGGTGAGAGTGGGTTTGGTGTGGGTTTGGTGTGGGTGAGAGTGGGTTTGGGGTGGGTTTGGGGTGGGGTTGGTGTGGGTGAGAGTGGGTTTGGGGTGGGTTTGGTGTGGGTGAGAGTATGTTTGGGGTGGGTTTGGGGTGGGGTTGGTGTGGGTGAGAGTGTGTTTGGGGTGGGTTTGGTGTGGGTGAGAGTGTGTTTGGGGTGGGTTTTGTGTGGGTTTGGGGTGGGTTTGGTGTGGGTGAGAGTGGGTTTGGGGTGGGTTTGGGGTGGGTTTGGTGTGGGTGAGTGTGTTTGGGGTGGGTTTGGGGTGGGGTTGGTGTGGGTGAGAGTGTGTTTGGGGTGGGTTTGGTGTGGGTGAGAGTGTGTTTGGGGTGGGTTTTGTGTGGGTTTGGGGTGGGTTTGGTGTGGGTGAGAGTGTGTTTGGGGTGGGTTTTGGGCGGGTTTGGGGTGGGTTTGGTGTGGGTGAGAGTGTGTTTGGGGTGGGTTTGGTGTGGGTGAGAGTGTGTTTGGGGTGGGTTTTGTGTGGGTTTGGGGTGGGTTTGGTGTGGGTGAGAGTGTGTTTGGGGTGGGTTTTGGGCGGGTTTGGGGTGGGTTTGGTGTGGGTGAGAGTGTGTTTGGGGTGGGTAAGAGTGTGTTTGGGATGGGTAAGAGTGTGTTTGGGGTGGGTAAGAGTGTGTTTGGGGTGGGTTTGGTGTGGGTGAGAGTGTGTTTGGGGTGGGTGAGAGTGTGTTTGGGGTGGGTTTGGTGTGGGTGAGATTAAAGCAATGAGCCTGAAAATTCCTTCTCTGTGACACTTCCTGCACAGGCATTTTGAGTTGGAACTGCTTCTGCAGGATTCTAACCCTGTAAAACCTGTTGGAGCTTTTCACTGGGTCTTTAACCCCCTCTCCCATGGGGGGAGGAGGTTGGGGGTGTGGGGGGGTTGGGTGGTGAGTCTTGTGCTACTTATCGCTCCCAATATTCCGTGCACCCTAGTATTCTCTAAAATTACCACCTGGTTCCCACATGCCCTCCAAATTTGTTTCGAGCCCCCCCATTAGCACTAGTAAATTGGCCAACAAGGAAATTGCATCTGGCTTAGATTAGATTTTGTCTGATTTTTACATCAGCTCCAATTTCCTGCCTTTGTTTTGACATTGTTATCCAACAAACACATGAATTAGGAGCAGCAGTGGGCCACTCGGCCCCTCAAGCCTGCTCCACCATTCAATAAGATCATGGCTGATCTGACTGTAGCCTCAACCCCACATTCCCGCCTACCCCTGATAACCTCTCACCCTATTGCTTAGCAAGAATCTATCTACCACTGCCTTAAAATTATTCAAAGGCCTATTTCCACTGCCTTTTGAGGAAGAGAGTTCCAAAAACTCACAAGGAAAACATTTCTCCTCATCTCTGTCTTAAATGGGAAACCCCTTATTTTTAAACAGTGACCCCTAGTTCTGGATTCTCCCATAAGAGGAAACATCCTCTTCCTGCCAAAATGGACAAGTTTACATTTGCCCACATTATACTCCATTTGCCAGATCTTTGCCCACCCATTTAACCTAGCTATATCCCCTAGTAGCCTCCTTATGTCATCTTCATGATTTACTTTCCCAGCTATCTTTATTGTCAGCACATTCAGCAACTATACCATCTGTCCCTTCATCTAAGTCATTTATATAAATTGTAAGAAGTTGAGGCCCCAGCACTGATCCCTGTGGCACACCAGTCATTACATCACGCCAACCAGAAAATGACCCAATTATTCCTACTCTGTGTTTCCTCTTAGCTAGCCAATTTTCTATCCATGCCAATATGTTACCCCCTACACCATGTGCTTTTACTTTCCACAATTACCTTTGATGAGGCACCTTATCAAAAGCCTTCTGGAAAGCTAAGTACAGTACATCCACTGGTTCCCCTTTATCCACAGCACATGTTACTTCTTCAAAGAACTCCAATCAATTGGTTAAACATGATTTCCCTCTCACAAAACCATGTTGAGTCTGCCCGATTACCATGATGATTACCCTGAATTTTCCCAAGTGCTCTGATATAACACATTTAATAATAGCTTCTAACATTTTCCCTATGACAGATGTTAAGATAACTGGCCTGTGGTTTCCTGCTTTCTGATTCCCTCCGTTTTTGAATAAAGGAGTTACATTCACTAATTTAAAATCCAGTGGAACATTCCCCGAATCTAGGGAATTTTGGAAAATTAGAACCAATGCATCAACTATCTCACCAACTACTTCTTTTAAGACCCTGGGATGAAGTCAATCAGGGCCCAGCGACTCGTCAGCCCACAGCTCCAACAATTTACTCAGTACCACTTCCCTGGTGATTGTAATTTTTCTGAGTTCCTCCCTCCCTTCCATTTCCTGATATGCAGCTATTTCTGGGATGTTACTTATAACCTTTATGGTGAAGACCGATGCAAAATACCTGTTCAATTCATCTGCCATCTCCTTATTTTCCATTATTAATTCCCCAGGCTCACTTTCTATAGGACCAAAGCTCACTTTCCTAATTCCTTTCTTTTATAGAAAGTCTTTGTATTTCTAGTTAGTTTTCTCTTGTACTCTAAGTTTTTCCTCCTTATTAATCTTTCAGTAATTTTTTACTGTTTTTTATGTTCATTTCAATCTTCTGACCTGCCACCCATTCTTGCGTAATTATATGTTACTTCTTTAAGTCTGATGCCATCTTTAACTTTTTTAGTTAACCACAGATGGTGGTTAACCTCCCCTTGGAATTTTTCTTTCTCGTTGGAATGTATCTATTCTGTATATTCTGAAATAGCCCCTTAAATGTCTGCAACTGCATCACTATTGACAAATCCCTTAAACCTCATTTGCCAGTTCACTTTAACTAGCTCTGCTTTCATGCCCTCATAATTGCCCTTATTTAAGTTTAAAATTCAATCATATTATGGTCGCTGCTACCTAGGGCTGCTTTCACTATGAGGTCATTGGCTAATCCTATCTCGAAGCACAATACCAGGTGTAGTATAACCTGCTCACTGGTTGGCTCCAGAATTTGCTGTTCTAAGAAACTATCCCAAAAACGTTCTAGGAACTCTTCATCTATGCTACCTTTGTCCATCTGATTTTTCCTGTCTATATGTAGATTAAAAACCCTCATGATTATCATTGTACCTTTCTGACAATCTCCCATTATCTCTTCCCCTATACTCTGTTCTACTGTGTAGTTACAATTAGGGGACCTGTACACCACTCCCACAAGTGACTTCTTGCCTTTATCATTCCTCATCTCAACTCAAACCGCTTCTACATCCTGGTTTCCTAAACTTAGATCATCTGTCTCTATTGTGCTAATACCATCATCAATTAACAGAGCCACCCCTACAGCTTCCTGTCCTTCCCAAATGTAATATACTCTTCAATATTTGGGGCCCAATCTATGTCATCCTGCAGCCATTTCTCTGTAATTGCTATCAGATCATGCTTATTTATTTCTATTTGGGCTATCAGTTCATCTGTTTTGTTTTGAATGCTATGTGCATTCAGATACAGAGCCTTTAGGTTTGTCCTTTTATTATTTTTGTAATTCTAGCCATCAATCTCAATCTGGAAAGCTCCAATTGACCTACAGTCTTAACAGTATTGTTTTAGGGGCAGAGAGTTCCAGGTTTTCAGTACCCTCTACATGAAGAAGAGCTTCCCGACATCACCCCTCAATGGCCTGGCTCGAATTTTAAGGTTCTGGCCCCTTGTTCTCAACTCCCCCCAGCAGAGGAAATAGTTTCTCTCGATTGAATCCTTTAATCATCTTAAACACCTCGATCAAGTCACCTCATAATCCTTCTAAACTCTAGGGAATACAAACCTGTCCTTGAATTCCACCAAAGCCAATGGGCCCAGTATCAGCAGAAGAAGAAGGAATTTCGGGGGGTGGGGTGGTGATGGAAGCCTCAGGGCAGATAGACCTCACCTCCCAATTTCAATCCTCCCCAGTGACCCCATCCAAAATCCTCCCCGTCTGCCGGTTAAATCCTCACCTTGATGGCTCCCCTGATTTCAGAAGCATCGTACTTGGCTGGAGTCTTCATCAGCCCCAAGATGACAGACCTCAGAGGTTCAGAGAGGCCAGAGTGCAGCGCATCCTCCAATTTCTGCAGGTACAAACGGTCAACAATCATCATTCAGCCTCATCTGCTCACACCAGGGGTGGGGGCGGGGGAGACTGGCCCCCTTGTGACTTCTATCAGGTCAGTAAACTATAGGGACATCGAGAGAGAGAGAGAGAGTAGGGGAAGATACTCGCACTGTACTGAGGAAGTTTATACCTTACAGGGAACGAGCTCTGAGCTAATAGAAGGGACAGCAGAGATTCACACAAGAGACAAGCTGGGGAACCAGTCACTGTTGGAGTTCTGAGTAGAAATTTTGAGGCCAGAGTTCTTGTACAGAAGAAATCCCAGAAAAGTTTTAGAAATATGCAGGTGTATGACAACAACTTATACTTATATAATATATACACTGTACATTTATACAGTGTTATACATCCTGGTAAATCTCCTCTGCACCCTCTCAAGGGCCCTCGCATCTGCCCTGAAGTGTTGTGACAAGATCTGGACGCAATATTCTAGTTGGGGCCTAACCAGAGCTTTGGAAAGGTTCAGCATAAGGTACCTGCTTTTGGGCCCAATGCCTCTATTTATGAAGCCCAAGATGCCATATGCTTTGCTAACCATTCTCTCAAAATGTCCTGCCCCCTTCAGAGGTCTATGCAAATGAACCCCAGGTCCCTCTATCCCAGCACACTCTTTAGCACTGTGTCATTAATTCTATATCGCCTCTCCCTATCCCTTCTGCCAAAATGCATCCCCTCACACTTCTCTGTATTAAATTTGATTTGCCACTTTCCTGCCCACTTTGCTAGCCTAATCTGTCCTGTCACAGTCGATTAGTCTCATCCTCACTGTTTGTCATTCCTCCAAGTTTGGTATCATTGACAAATTTTGGAATTTTACTCTGTGTACCAATATATGACTATGACAAGATGAATGAGACATAGTCTGTTCCCTCAAACAGTGTGTCGATGAGATCGGGTCACTGCTGGGCACAGCAGATATCATAGGGACACTGGAAGTTAGAAACTTTCCATCCAAACATAACTGCTTAGGAGGGCAGCCCTTGTAATAAAAGGTGAAGCAAGCGGCAATGAACCATCAGAGAGCTCATGACTTCACAACATGCAGTGTCCATCCCCTTCAGTGCCGATATGTTCAGCGCTGGAGCCTCTCTGATCCGATAACAATAACCTGTAAACTGCTGCTCAGGTCACCCAGCTCTTCGCTATTAGTCAGAGAGGAATCAGCAGAACCTTGATTAAACTGGTCAGAGTTTTGGTGTTTTTCTCCAACACAGAGTCAGCCTGTTGGCCCACTGGTCTCTGCCTGTCTTTGTGTTCTACACCCTCCTCCCAATATCCATCTCTTAAACTCTTGGTTAGTGTGTCAGTTCAAACAGCTGATGTGACAGTCAATTCCACCTTCTCACTAATTCAGCCTTTGAGGCTGCTGACGATGTATTAGGTTTTGGCTGCTTCTGCAGCACAGTGACATTAACTGATGTGACATCAGCACTCCAATATCATTTTAGAGTTAAATTTAATCCATTAACCTGGAATTAATGAACTTCAGATTAACCCTCTGCTTTTTCTGATGTGAAAAAATTCTGTTCCATCTAGCTGGGATTTTTTGCCACTTCATCACATTCCTCCATCTTCCCATTCTTCCCTCCTCCCCATTCCTCCCTCACACCCATTCCTCCTCCTCCATTCCTCCCTCATACCCCACTCCTCCCCCTCTATTCCTTCCTCATACTCCATTCCTCCCTCCTCCCCTCCATTTCTTCCTCTTTCCCCATTCCTCCCCCTCTATTCCTCCCTCACACCCATTCCTCCTCCTCCATTCCTCCCTCCTCCCCCTCCATTTCTTCCTCTCCGTATCCCTCCTCTCCATTCCTCCCTCCTTCCCTCCATTCTGTCCTCTTGATTCCTCTCTCCTCCCCTCTATTCCTTCCTCTCCATTCCTCCTCCTCTCCATCGCTCCCACCCCCATTCCTCCCCCCCCACCCTCCATTCCTCCAGCCCATCCCTCCCTCCCCTCCATTTCTCCCTCTCCATTTCTCTTCCACTTTTCCCTCATGCTCCCTCCATTCTTCCTTCTGCCTCTTCATTCTTCTCCCTTCTCCCCATTTCCCCTGTTTTTCCTTCCTGTTCTGTGCTAGGAAGACTCGATGCGCTGAGTCTTGTCTGACCTTTGAACTTCCCACGACCCCTCACACCCCTCCCCCCACCCGTGCTGGCCAGTCACGAGGATATTTCAGATTCTGCACATTCACCTGATGGAATGTGGAATGTTCTGCTACAAATAGGAACTCACCTTCTTTGCTTTCCTTTCATACATGAAGGCAATATCCTGTCTTTGTGCATTGCTACGCCGGGTCAATATATCAATGATGGTGTGTTCGTCAACACCTAGAACAGGGACAGAATATTACAGTTTGAGGTCACTATATCAGGAGTTTCACTAAGCTCTACAAAACAGGGCTGAGATCACGACCTCAGGACATCCTAAAGCCCCTTAAGCACCCGCAGCCGTGAATGGTTTATTTTAACAACTGCAAATGTACACTTTACCTTCTACCCTCCTTACGCTTACCTAATTAATATCTCAAAACTACTATACATCAAAGCACACAGACTAGCTGGGTTTAATCCAATGAAGACACAAACGGACACACACATAGACTCAGACCCCACTAGAACTCTATTATAAAATAATTTCCAATAACATTATTACATCTCCTTGACATGTAGCCACTGTTGTAATGTAGAAAACATGGAAACCAATTTGCGCACAGCAAGCTCCCACAAACAGCAACAAAATAATGAGCCGATATTGCTGACAAAAAAGAGACATCCTGTCAAAGCTTTTCATCTTGCACTCATCAGGACAGATGCAAGAATACCAAATTTCAAAGGGAACAACAAGTTATACTGCATGAGCAAAAGGGTGCCGATTGGTTGGCAAGTGGAAATAATTGGTCGAGGCGATGCCATGGAGAATGCACCAGGGAATAGAAAGGTAATTGCAAGGGCATGAAGACATTTGGCTAAAGTGAACTGGGAATAAGGTTAAGGGGTAGACATTTAAGGGGATATTTCATAACATTCAGCAAAGATACATTCCAGTGAGAAAGATAAACTCTAGGAGATTAATGCACCATCCGTGGTTCATTAAGGAAGTTAAAGATGGTATCAAATTAAAGAAAAAGCATAGAATTCTGCAAAGATTAGTGGCAGGTCAGAAGACTGGGCAGAATACAAAACCAGCAAAAATCGACTAAAAATGCAATAAGGAGAGGGAGGGAGAAATTAGAGAATAAAGGTATTTAAAAATATAAAAACAGATAGAAAGAGTTTCTACAAATGTTTAAAAAGGAAAAGTGTAACTAAATTGAGCATTTGTCCTTTAGAGAGTGAGTCTGGGGAATTAATAATGGGAAATAAGGAAATGGTGGAAGCATTAATCAGATATTTTGTGTCTGTCTTCACTGTAGAAGACACAAATAACATCCCAGAAATACTTGTAAATCAAGAGGTGAAAAGGAGGGAGGAATTTAAAACAGTTACAATCACCAGGGAAAGGGTACTAGAAAATTATTAGAACTAAAGGCTTACAAGTCTCCAGGATTGGATGGACTTCATTCTAGAGTGTTAAAAAGAAGTGGTTGCGCAGATAGTAGGTGTATTGGTTGCAATTTTCCTTTGATTCTAGAAAGGTCCCACTGGATTAGAAGATAGCAAATGTAACTCCTCTATTCAAAAAGGAGAGGGACAGAAAGCAGGGAACTACAGGCCAGTTAGCCAAACATTTGTCTCAGGGAAAGGTGCTAGAATCTATTACTAAGGAGGTTATAGCAGGGCATTTGGAAAATCTTAATGCAATCAGGCAGAGTCAACATGGTTTTGTGAAAGGAAATCATGTTTGATTAATTTATTAGAGTTCTTTGGGAAAGTAGCACGTAAGGGGGATGGGGGAACCTGTAGATGTGCTGTACTTGGATTCCCAAAGGGCATTTGATAAGGTGCCACATCAACGTTTACTACACAAAATATGAGGAAAACGAGAGAACAGATGAGGGCCTCAGTTTAACATCTCATCCAAAGAGAGTCGACTTCCTCAGCCCTGGCGCTGGGGGGAGTGTTGAGCCAGGATAGTGCTGCTCCAATCTGTGAACTACACCTTACTGACAATGTGGTAAGTGTGAGGTGGAGACTGGGCCATGCTGATACCCGGAGCCAGCGCAGCATGAACACTCTGCACTTTGAAGGAATTAACTCTGAATTGTGATAACAAAGAACAATTCTCCACCAGCGCAAGCTCGTTCTCAGCACAAACCCAAAACCGCAAAGCTCACCTTTGGTTTTCAGCGCTCGTTCCAGTTCCGTTGCATCAGAATCAGCATTAAAAGCAGCATAGGGTTTCACCGTTGCCCCATTGGCAAGCTGAAATACAAGAGCAGATTTAAACCCCTCTGCCACAATCCTCAGAATCCTCTCATTCCAATCCTAGGATTTCCTCATCACACTCCTAGGAATCCCATCGCCACAATCCTGGGAATTCCTTCACTACACTTCCTGGGTGTCCCCTCATCCCAATTCTGGGATTTCCTCATTACATTCCTAGAAATCCCACCACAATCCTGGGAATCTCCTCCACCACAATCCTGGGAATTCCTTCACTGCAGCCCTGGGTGTCCCCCTCAGCCCAATCCCGAGAATTCCCTCATTACAATCCTGGGAACTGCACCTGCTACATTCCTTCGAATCTCACCCCACTCCCAATCCCAAATTTCCCACCAGACTAGTTGCTTTCATTGATCGATTCCGGAATAGATTGTCTACTCTCCAGGATTTCCCTGGAGTCACCAGGAATTAAAGGATCAATATTCTGGACACTGCTGGAGGAAAAAAACACTGCGGCATAAAACATGTATTTTATTCATTTTCTTTGAACAATTCTGTTGTTTAATCATTAAAATGTCGGAAATGGGAGACAACACTGTTTGACTGTTGGTGGCAAATCATTCAGTCGGGTAACAAGGGGTCTGCTCACTTTCCAATCAGTGAGGAAGCACAAAGATGGACAGGTTGGGTGTCCAATGGCAACAGCGCGACATTGAGAAGCAAGCCATTGGAGGCGGGACATCATTTTAAAATGCTTCAGGAATCCGCCCAACCAGAATTGGCAACCCTATTCCTGAATATAATTAGAACGAGGCGAAGAGATTCTACTTGAAGAAACTTCAGCCGAGACAAAATTAAAGCCAGAAGTCAGGGCTTTGCACGTGTTCTCCTTGTGAGATATGCTGTTAGTTCTTGTGCACGTCAGTGTATGTTTCATGTGGGAAGAGACGGAAAAGTGATTGGAAAGAGTAACCTGGGAAAAACAAGGACTGTAACTGAATCCTCATCGCTTGTTCTGGCTAACACAAGTCAGCGGTTAGCAGCTTGCTTCAAAGCCATTGTAATTTATATCGATGTGTCTTTATCAAATTCCTGAGGGAGTCTTAGTCTGATTTCTCCTTCTTCTGTGAACAGCCAACTGATCCCCATTCTTTGTTCCCCCTGTAAAAGTACAGCTCAAATCGGGGGGTTCAGAGTGCGCAGGATGTGACAAACTCCTCACTCAGCCTCCTCTATATTATCGTCAACTTGTCCTGGATAACTTAGTCACCGTATAACTTTCCTTACAGCGCAAGTTCAGTCACATTCCTCCCCCTGCACCCGTTGTTGTGTCTGGCCCCTCTCTCCACTGTTCCCAGATTTAGACTCAAGAGACCGACAAATCTACAGGCTCAGAGACTCTTTTAATATTGTCACACCCAATCCCACCAAGACTCATCTCAAACCCGAACTCTGAAAGCTCAGCAGAGACAATGAGCCCAGACCCAACTGAGCTTGCAAACTTCACATCTTCCTAAGTCCCTGTTTCTGCCATGGAGTGAGATTCCCAGATTCCGGGAGGCCTCTCCTTGTCTGATCCATCCTGTCTGGCAGCCTGCTGGATGGTCTGGGCTTTATGAAGGTAGAAAAAGGAGGGCCAGAGCACAGGAAGAAAGAGAGTAGAGAGGAACCGGCAATGAGGAGAGGTTTACAGGAGGAGAGGAAGACATGAGGTAGAAACAAGTGCAGAGATAGAGAGAACAGAGATAGTGAGGAAGTGGGCAAGATTCAGAGTGGGACAGTGAAAACTGCTGGACAAACAGAGAGAAGGCATTGCACTGAGAATTTGAAAAATAGGAAAGAACAGGAAACAGTCACAAGATTCGTTTTGAGCTTTGAGCAACACCCTCTGGCCAGAATCTCTGCTTCACTTTAACTGCAAAAATTCAAGTTTTTTTTCTGTCCAAATGCCAAAACTAATAAAAGGAAAGGGCTTGTCACTGGAAATAAGGACTGCCAGAAAACGTCGGAATGTGTGCGCTAGGCCAGGCGCTTTGCTTCCCACTCTCAGTGTTGGGCAACAGGACAGTTTGCTGACAGAAAAATAACCGCACAAACATCGGGGAAAGAGAGCAAACTGTACGAACGATCCTGAGCTCAACTTTCCAGACCCTCGGCAGACTGGGAGTGCTGGGCAGGAGCGACAATTGCAATGTTCTGTTTTGCGAGCTGCAAATTCAGACTCTGGGAATTCCCTCGTCACCACAATCGCCGGTTAGGTGCGACTGGGTGACGAAATAACACCAAAGTCAACACTTTGTCAAACTCAGTGACACAATGGCACCTGACCTTGGCACGGGGTTGATGGGTGAGCGAGACTTGGATTTTCCGGCACCCGCCAGTGGGGGGGCATTGTCACGGGCGGGGTGGGAAAATGTGGAGCGTGGCCAAAGACTTCTGGCCGCTCTCCAAATTTTCCCAGGCTACCCGCGGCGAGGCCTGCAGCAGTTGGCGAGGCCAGGCAATCCCGCCCTCAATGCGCATTAAGACATCATTGGTGGCTAGGGAACAGAGCTTGTGGCAGGGACTGAAGACAATGGCTTCAGTCTTCCCAATGCTTAATCGGAGGAAATTTCTGCTCATCCAGTGCTGGATGTCTAACAAGCAGTCTGATAATTTAGAAACCGTGGAGGAGTCGGGAGAGATGGTGTGAGAGAGAACTGAGTGTTGTCAATGGACATATGAAAATGAACACTGTGTGTTTGGATGATGTCACTGGGGGGCAGCGTGTAAATGCGAAAATGGAGGGGGCCAAGGATAGATCCTTGGGTGACATTAGAGCTAACAGTGCAGGAGCAGGAAGAGGAACCATTGCTGGTGATGCTCTGGCTACAATTAGATCGATAAGAATAGACCCAGGTGAGAGCGGTCCCACCCAGCTGGACAACAGTGGAGAGGCATTGGAGGAGGATGGTGTGGACAACTGTGTCAGAGGCTGCAGACAGATCGAGAAAGACAAGGAGGGAAATTTTACCTTTGAAACAGTCACATGGGATGTCATTTGTGACTTTGATGAGAGCCATTTTGGTACAGTGGCAAGGGCAGAAATCCGATTGGAGGGATTCAAACATAGATTTGTGAGGCAGCACACGTCAATGTCTGGAAAGGGAGTTTGGGGGTAGTTTAGAGGGGTCAAGGGTTAGTTTTTGGAGAAGAAGGGCAATGGCAGCTGTTCTTTCAAATAATGATCAGGTGATTGTTCCCTCTCCCAAGAGGGTAGAGACTGGGACACATACTCCAGAGGAATGTTATACTGGGAAATGCAGCTCTCCACACAGTGTGACTGGAGCTGGGAGAGATCCTGGTTCTGTGATCTGTATCCGAGATGGGGACAGGAGGCACTAGCCAGTCAGGTTGATGGATTATCCAGCTGTGGGAAAGAGTATCCATGTTCAAGTGGCTCAGTAAAATGGGGTTGTGGTGAAGAGTATTAGGTGATTATGAGAGAATCTGGTGTAAATGGAATGTGGCATTTGAGAAGGTCTGAGCCCCCCTGACTGCGTCTGGGGTTAGGCCCTGTGAACGACCGGTGTGAAACTATTTGGATGAGGGAAGTGTCTGGTCAAGCGTCACCAGCTTCACACTTTATACCAAGAGGGAAGAGGTGATAGGAATGTTCCAGAGGCAAATCAGGATTGTGCTTCGAAAGGGAGAAAATCATCTGATTAATCAGCGTAGAGGGAGCAAATCGAGGGAGCTGGAATCTGCAGTTTTCTGGGTGAGTGAGTGAGTGTTTCAGAAATTGTTAAGAAAATGCTTTTTTGACCATAAATAACAAAAGTGTTTGTCACAGTCAGAAAGTGTGTCAGAGTATGGGGTATCAGAAATAGAGTATCAGCAGAATACAATCCTCTAGAGCAATACATGTGAATAGATGACTCATATCAATGATATCATAATAGATGATATATCATCTCAAAGCCCTGCCCCCAGCACATGGCCCCACCTCCCAGCCCCAAGCCCCACCTCCATTCCAAAGCCCCACCCACAGGCCAAGAATCACCGCCCCCCCCCACCCCCTCCCCCACCCCACAATCCACCACCACGCCAGTCGCACTCAATCAGTTTTGGGATTAGATCAGATACTCACGTCATCACTGCCCAGGCACACTTGAGATAATATGTCGTGAATTTCTGCCATTTCTGCTCACAGGACAAACTAGGACAAAGAAAAGAATCAAAGATCAGAACAGTTTTCAACATGTGGCATCCACACAATAAGGTGGATTTAACCCCATTCTGGGCAGGGGACAGAAGCTTTGTCTGTACCTCGGTCAGTCTGCATTAATGAATCACTGGACTCACTTCCCTTTCCAGTGCTGGGAGGCTGGACGACAGAGAGATAACTCATTGCCAAACTCCTGCCTCTATCTGGAAAGAGTGAATCAGACTTGCACACAGTGAGTTTTCCATTTCAACATGAAAAGCTACACTGGCGAGCTGGTTGGTCTCTTACACCCCGATACCGCACAGTGTGTGATCCATTTAAACTGCAACGAGACTCTGGCTGTTTACCAGACATTTGCTCTCTGCTCGCTACTGAAGCAATGGTGTTGACAAAAATTTTCAGTGTAGTAACTTTTAGAATCTGCAGTTCAAGTAAAACCCCTTCCCAGTTAAACGATGAAAGCCACATTGTCCCCACAAGTGAATCAAACTTCCTTGGAAGTCTGATATCGATGTATGAACAAGGTGAGAGACAGATTAAAACTTGTACAGGCTCCTGCATTCTGCAAACACTCCCTATTACACAGACAGAATGGAATGTCTATGTGGGCACAGTTTCTCTAAGACCATAGCAACGCTTTAAAATGAAAACTTCGACTGTTGCTGGCAAGGACTACTGGCAGAACACACAAAGCTCAGAATCTGAACAAAGCAGCAGACAGCTGGAGAAGTTAAAACTGCACACTTGAGTCAATAAAAATCAAATCAAATATCACAACACTTTAGTCTTTGGTTTAAAGAAAGCACCAAGAATCGATAAATGGAGTGGAGACGAGACACTTCAATGGGAAATTGAAAACAAGAGCAAATGCAGTAACTGTGCTGGCAATTAGCTTTGTAAGACTAGGAGCTTTGCACAAACAAAAATAAGCCGTCTTTCACTTATAACAGTTTAGCAATCTAATTCACACTTTGCATTCTCTTCAAAATGCTGCAGACCTTTCTGACCCTGTGTTTGTACTTTCTGTAATATCAGCGTTAAACTTTCACCTCTTCATAACCTAGTCCCCATTTTCAAAAAGCTAATATTTCAATGGTCAAATGTCAGGACCACTAACAGCTGAAACAGCAACTTGTTGCGAGACAACATTCTCCTTTTCTTGGTCACCTTTGAATATTTGTCAAGCGCAAACCATTTCCAAGCCCAAACTTGAAATATTTTAAATGATGGAGGGTTAGGGCAGGGCAGATAGAAGCAGATAGTTTCCAGTGATTCCGTGTAGAACAAGGAGACCACTGAGGCACAAGATTGAATGAAACAGATTTAGGATAGTGAGTGAGAGCAGAACTGTACACAGAGGGTTGAGAGGCCATGGTCGGCACTGTTGGATCTGATGATTGAAGCAGAGACCAAGTAAGTTATTGAGACCAAGGAAAGAGCAATAAAGGATTAAATAAAGAAAGACTTGCATTTATATAGTGACTTCAGAATGTTCCAATGTGCGTTAGATATGGGAGCAGGAAGATAAAAGCAGGTTAACACAAGGCGACAGACCCTACCACCCCAGGACTTCACTGATGGGAAGGTGGAGGGGAGATCCTCAGCACAAACCCACTCAAAACCCGACCCTCCAGACTGTGGGCACACCCAACCAACCTCCCCCCAGTGCCAGCACACTGCAGCCCAGGAGACAATGGAACAATAATTATGGCCTGAAGTTGTTAAAGTCAATGCGTCGGCTCGAAATCTGTAAGATACCCAGGGGAATCGACAAGGAGAATTGACAAGGGGAATCGACAAGGAGAATTGACAAGGGGAATTGACAAGGAGAATTGACAAGGGGAATCGACGAGGGAAGTTGATAAGGGGAATCAACGAGGGGAATCAACGAAGTCTGTTCTTCGAGCCCATGTTAAACTTCACTGGCCCAGTGTAGGGGGTGCAGTCAGGGGGAGAGACACCCATAGTAACAGGGAGATTCGAATCATCCCACTCTTCAATATGTTTGTACCTTACTCCCGTTAGAATCTGCTAAGATCAGACTGGCATTTATTAGCATTTCTGTTGTTTTAAAGCACTGTTTAAAAGTGGAGAATATTATTCATTGATAACCCTGCTCCCTTTTCATCAAACTATCCATTCGGATTATTGGGTTTCAGCCCTAGTCTAAATCCAAAACCAGCTCACAATTTATTCTGTAACGTTGCCCGTTCCCTTCCCCCCAACCCCACCCTCAACCAATCTGCTTCTGAAACTGTCAGCCATGACTTTGTCACCTCCAGCCTTGACAGTTCCAACACTTTCCTGAACTGGCGGGCAGACTTCAGTTCATCCAAACCTGCCCAACCCCCAATCCTGTCTCAGAGCAAGTCCCATTCAGCAAGTCCCATTCTGCCCAAACCCCAATCCTGTCTCAGGGCAAGTCCCATTCAGCAATCCAAACCTGCCCAAACCCCAATCCTGTCTCAGAGCAAGTCCCATTCAGCAATCCAAACCTGCCCAAACCCCAATCCTGTCTCAGAGCAAGTCCCATTCAGCAAGTCCCATTCTGCCCAAACCCCAATCCTGTCTCAGAGCAAGTCCCATTCAGCAATCCAAACCTGCCCAAAGCCCAATCCTGTCTCAGAGCAAGTCCCATTCAGCAATCCAAACCTGCCCAAACCCCAATCCTGTCTCAGAGCAAGTCCCATTCAGCAATCCAAACCTGCCCAAACCCCAATCCTGTCTCAGAGCAAGTCCCATTCAGCAGGCACCTCCACTCTCTGCTGACCCACATTTGCTTCTCATTCCCCCAAGACCTCAAATTAAAATTCTCATCTTCGGTGACCTCCTCCAGTAACCTCGGTAACCTCCTGACAAGTCACCCCTCCCTGGAACACTACACTCCTCAAACCACCTTGGGCTTCTCTCACATTCCCCCCACTACCACTTTGTCAAACTGCGCCTCTGGGAAATGAATTCGGGCATTTTTCTATACTGACAGTGCCACAGAAATACAAGTTGTGCATTCCTTGACTCCTCCAAAAGACTAAAGTTGTCCCTGAGGCGATGGTAAGTTTGTTAATAGGTCACTAAATAGTCCCAGTTCATCCATGTCCCTTACACCAACCGAAGGAAAAAAATCAAGTCCCAGGAATACATGGAGCACACACACAGCCCCTTACTCAGACAAGAAGCTCTTGATTCAGTGAGCTTTGGGGGCATCTTACAACCACTAACACACAAGCCTTTTGACTTAAGCGCCGCTCAGTGCAGTTTATCATGCTAATCATTGGCACTAGTCCAGGGCTGGTCCAGAGGGTGCGGCATTCACTACATTAATTCAGTCACATATTTTAGATTTCGCAATCACAGAACAAACCTCAATCAGTTACTTTGCAGCAAGTTCTTCAATCTGATCAGAAAACGCAACTTAAAAGTTTTGGGGGTAGGACAAATACCCCCAAAAAAGACCAACGATTCTGCCCCTGTGAATTTGAAGGCTGGCATTTATGAATATGAAGCAGCTTATGTGATTAAAATAGGTTAAGATTCCCTTTCTCCCCCATTTATAATATTAACACACTCTGACAATTGACTAGACAAATGCAGTTTTCATAATGTTGCTTAATTTACTGTAACTCACCCTGGGTCCCATTAGAACAAGGGCAAGTATTACAGACTTACCTGTCTGCTCAGCTACTGACTGAATAGGGACTAACTTCACTCCAGCTCCAGGGTGTGGTTTTTAAATACCAGCTGACTGTGGCCACATCAACACTCAAGTGTTTCCCCACCCCTCAGTAAGCCCAGCCTTATCCACAGAGCATCAAATCTGTTCATTTCCTATTGAAACAATGATTCATAAACAATCGAGTGTTTAAGCCTCAAACTAACACAATCCCACCAGTAAACGCCGCTTCGAAGATCGGACAAATACCCCCAGAAAAGACAAACGATTCTGCCCACTGTGAATTTGAAGGCTGGCATTTGTGAATGTGAAGCAGCTTGTGTGATTAAAGTAGGTTAAGATTCCCTTTCTCCCCCATTTTTAACATTTGATGCTGATTCCCCCACCATTTCTAAACGTTTGACATTTTCTACCAGAGCAGAGCTGCCCCGCGTGTTCCGAACTCCAGACACCCCACAAGTCTGTGTGAACGCCATAGAACATTGCTCATCATTGTGACCTCAGGCAGAGGGAGGGAGTGACTGAGGGTTCGGTCTTCACTGCCGCAGTCAATCTGCAAACAGAGCTCCCGTCTTCAGATCCGGACAAGTTCAAACTACATCTTGTTTTGACATATAAGAACTTTACCTACTTTCCTGAGACAATCAGGTGAACAAAGTTGATTAAATATCCTTAGCTAATAGAGAATTGTAAAAGTCCCAGTTCAGTTCGAACCTACAAACTTGTTTTAGCTGAGATTGGGAGGTTTAATGTGGGGCCCTCTTAAGGGGATAAATTAGTGTTTAAAGAAATATCATACAGATATTTAAATACTGTACATGGGCAGTGATGTATCCCCAAATTCCCTTTAATGTGAAAATCGCAACACTCCCATCTAATCACTCCTTCAGATGCCTTTTTATGATCAGGTTTTCTTAAAGTTTATTTTTCCCCGATGCAGTGGGTGAAACACTAGACCGCTCCCTACATCATAAACTGCTAATCACAGCCACTGCCAATTCACAGGGAAACACTGCCAGTGAACTGGGGGACGGGGAACACTGCCTGTTACTGGGGGAGGGGGAAACGCTGCCTGTTACTGGGGGAGGGGGAAACACTGCCAGTGAACTGGGGGACGGGGGACACTGCCTGTTACTGGGGTAGGGGGAGACACTGCCTGTTACTGGGGGAGGGGGGACACTGCCTGTTACTGGGGGAGGGGGAGACACTGCCGGTTACTGGGGGAGGGGGGACACTGCCTGTTACTGGGGGAGGGGGGACACTGCCTGTTATTGGGGGAGGGGGAGACACTGCCTGTTGCTGGGGGAGGGGGAAACACTGCCTGTTGCTGGGGGACGGGGAACACTGCCTGGTACTGGGGGACGGGGAACACTGCCTGTTACTGGGGGAGGGGGAGACACTGCCTGTTACTGGGGGAGGGGGAACACTGCCTGTTACTGGGGGACAGGAAACACTGCCTGTTACTGGGGGGCGGGGAAACACTGCCTGTTACTGGGGGAGGGGGAAACACTGCCTGTTACTGGGGGAGGGGGAACACTGCCTGTTTCTGGGGGAGGGGGAGACACTGCCTGTTACTGGGGGGGGGAAACATTGCCTGTTACTGGGGGAGGGGGAAACACTGGCGGTTACTGGGGGAGGGGGAAACACTGCCTGTTATTGGGGGAGGGGGAAACACTGCCTGTTATTGGGGGAGGGGAAACACTGCCTGTTACTGGGGGAGGGGAAACACTGCCTGTTACTGGGGGAGGGGGGACACTGCCTGTTACTGGGGGATGGGGAACACTGCCTGTTACTGGGGGAGGGAGAGACACTGCCTGTTACTTGGGGAGGGGAAACATTGAATGTTACTGGGGGACGGGGAACACTGCCTGTTACTGGGGGAGGGGGAAACACTGGCGGTTACTGGGGGAGGGGGAAACACTGCCTGTTATTGGGGGAGGGGGAAACACTGCCTGTTATTGGGGGAGGGGAAACACTGCCTGTTACTGGGGGATGGGGGAACACTGCCTGTTATTGGGGGACAGGAAACACTGCCTGTTACTGGGGTAGGGGGAAACACTGCCTGTTACTGGGGGAGGGGGAACACTGCCTGTTACTGGGGGATGGGGAACACTGCCTGTTATTGAGGGAGAGACACTGCCTGTTACTTGGGGAGGGGAAACACTGCCTGTTACTGGGGGGCGGGGAACAGTGCCTGTTACTGGAGGAGGGGGAAACACTGCCTGTTACTGGGGGACGGGGAACACTGCCTGTTACTGGGGGACAGGAAACACTGCCTGTTACTGGGGGAGGGGGAAACACTGCCTGTTTCTGGGGGAGGGGGAACACTGCCTGTTACTGGGGGAGGGGGAGACACTGCCTGTTACTGGGGGAGGGGAAACACTGCCTGTTACTGGGGGAGGGGGGAACACCGGCGGTTACTGGCGGAGGGGGAAACACTGCCTGTTATTGGGGGAGGGGGAAACACTGCCTGTTATTGGGGGAGGGGAAACACTGCCTGTTACTGGGGGAGGGGGAACACTGCCTCTTATTGGGGGACAGGAAACACTGCCTGTTACTGGGGGAGGGGGAAACACTGCCTGTTACTGGTGGAGGGGGAACACTGCCTGTTACTGGGGGATGGGGAACACTACCTGTTACTGGGGGAGGGAGAGACAGTGCCTGTTACTTGGGGAGGGGAAACACTGCCTGTTACCGGGGGACGGGGAACACTGCCTGTTGCTGGGGGACGGGGAACACTGCCTGTTACTGGGGGAGGGGGAAACACTGGCAGTTACTGGGGGAGGGGGAAACACTGCCTGTTATTGGGGGAGGGGGAAACACTGCCTGTTATTGGGGGAGGAGAAACACTGCCTGTTACTGGGGGAGGGGGAACACTGCCTGTTATTGGGGGACGGGGAACACTGCCTGTTACTGGGGGACAGGGAACACTGCCTGTTAGTGGGGGAGGGGGAGACACTGTCTGTTACTGGGGGAGGGGAAACACTGCCTGTTACTGGGGGAGGGGGAAACACTGCCGGTTACTGGGGGAGGGGGAAACTGCCTGTTACTGGGGGAGGGGGAACACTGCCTGTTACTGGGGGAGGAGGAAACACTGCCTGTTATTGAGGGAGGGGAAACACTGCCTGTTACTGGGGGAGGGGGGAACACTGCCTGTTACTGGGGGACAGGAAACACTGCCTGTTATTGGGGGACAGGAAACACTGCCTGTTACTGGGGGAGGGGGAACACTGCCTGTTACTGGGGGACAGGAAACACTGCCTGTTACTGGGGGACAGGAAACACTGCCTGTTACTGGGGGAGGGGGGAAACACTGCCTGTTACTGGGGGAAGGGGGGAACACTGCCTGTTACTGGGGGACGGGAAACACTGCCTGTTACTGGGGGAGGGGGAAACACTGCCTGTTACTGGGGGACAGGAAATACTGCCTGTTACTGGGGGAGGGGGGAAACACTGCCTGTTACTGGGGGAGGGGGTAAACACTGCCTGTTACTGGGGGACAGGAAACACTGCCTGTTACTGGGGGAGGGGGGGAAACACTGCCTGTTACTGGGGGAGGGGGTAAACACTGCCTGTTATTGGGGGACAGGAAACACTGCCTGTTACTGGGAGAGGGGGAAACACTGCCTGTTACTGGGGGATGGGGAACACTGCCTGTTATTGGGGGAGGGAGAGACACTGCCTGTTACTTGGGGAGGGGAAACACTGCCTGTTACTGGGGGACGGGGAACACTGCCCGTTACTGGGGGACGGGGAACACTGCCTGTTACTGGGGGAGGGGGAGACACTGCCTGTTACTGGGGGAGGGGAAACACTGCCTGTTACTGGGGGAGGGGGAACACTGCCTGTTACTGGGGGAGGGAGGGACACTGCCTGTTACTTGGGGAGGGGAAACATTGCCTGTTACTGGGGGAGGGGGAAACACTGGCGGTTACTGGGGGAGGGGGAAACACTGGCGGTTACTGGGGGAGGGGGAAACACTGCCTGTTATTGGGGGAGGGGGAAACACTGCCTGTTATTGGGGGAGGGGAAACACTGCCTGTTACTGGGGGATGGGGGAACACTGCCTGTTATTGGGGGACAGGAAATACTGCCTGTTACTGGGGGAGGTGGAAACACTGCCTGTTACTGGGGGATGGGGAACACTGCCTGTTATTGAGGGAGAGACACTGCCTGTTACTTAGGGAGGGGAAACACTGCCTGTTACTGGGGGACGGGAAACACTGCCTGTTACTGGGGGACGGGCAACACTGCCTGTTACTGGGGGAGGGGGAGACACTGCCTGTTACTGGGGGAGGGGAAACACTGCCTGTTACAGGGGGAGGGGGAAACACTGCCGGTTACTGGGGGAGGGGGAGACACTGCCTGTTACTGGGGGAGGGGAAACACTGTCTGTTACTGGGGGAGGGGGAACACTGCCTGTTACTGGGGGAGGAGGAAACACTGCCTGTTATTGAGGGAGGGGAAACGCTGCCTGTTACTGGGGGAGGGGGGAACACTGCCTGTTACTGGGGGACAGGAAACACTGCCTGTTATTGGGGGACAGGAAACACTGCCTTTCACTGGAGGAGGGGGAACACTGCCTGTTACTGGGGGACAGGAAACACTGCCTGTTACTGGGGGAGAGGGGGAACACTGCCTGTTACTGGGGGAGGGGGGAAACACTGCCTGTTACTGGGGGGCGGGAAACACTGCCTGTTACTGGGGGAGGGGGAAACACTGCCTGTTACTGGGGGACAGGAAACACTGCCTGTTACTGGGGGAGGAGAAACACTGCCTGTTACTGGAGGAGGGGGAAAACACTGCCTGTTACTGGGGGACAGGAAACACTGCCTGTTACTGGGGGAGAGGGGGAACACTGCCTGTTACTGGGGGAGGGGGGAAGCACTGCCTGTTGCTGGGGGAGGGGGGAAACACTGCCTGTTACTGGGGGAGGGGAAACGCTGTCAGTTACTGGGAGAGGGGGAAACACTGCCGGCTACTAGGGGACGGCGAACACTGCCTGTTACTGGGGGAGGGGAAACACTGCCTGTTACTGGGCGAGGGGGAAAATACTGCCTGTTACTGTGGGAGGGGGAGACACTGCCTGTTACTGGGCAAGGGAGAGACACTGTCAGTTACTGGGAGAGGGTGAAACACTGCCTGTTACTGGGGGAGGGGGGGAAACACTGTCAGTTACTGGGAGATGGGGAAACACTGCCTGTTACTGGGGGAGGGGGAAACACTGCCTGTTACTGGGCGAGGGGGAGACACTGCCTGTTACTGGGGGAGGGGGAACACTGCCTGTTACTAGGGGACGGGGAACACTGCCTGTTACTGAGGGAGGGGGAACACTGCCTGTTACTGGGGGACAGGAAACACTGCCTGTTACTGGGGGACAGGAAACACTGCCTGTTACTGGGGGAGGGGTTCAACATTGCCTGTTACTGGGGGAGGGGAAACACTGTCAGTTACTGGGAGAGGGGGAAACACTGCCTGTTACTGGGGGAGGAGAAACACTGCCTGTTACTGGGGGAGGGAGAAAACACTGCCTGTTACTGGGGGACAGGAAACACTGCCTGTTACTGGGGGAGAGGGGGAACACTGCCTGTTACTGGGGGAGGGGGGAAGCACTGCCTGTTACTGGGGGAGGGGGGAAACACTGCCTGTTACTGGGGGAGGGGAAACGCTGTCAGTTACTGGGAGAGGGGGAAACACTGCCGGCTACTAGGGGACGGCGAACACTGCCTGTTACTGGGGGAGGGGAAACACTGCCTGTTACTGGGCGAGGGGGAAAACACTGCCTGTTACTGTGGGAGGGGGAGACACTGCCTGTTACTGGGCAAGGGGGAGACACTGTCAGTTACTGGGAGAGGGTGAAACACTGCCTGTTACTGGGGGAGGGGGGGAAACACTGTCAGTTACTGGGAGATGGGGAAACACTGCCTGTTACTGGGGGAGGGGGAAACACTGCCTGTTACTGGGCGAGGGGGAGACACTGCCTGTTACTGGGGGAGGGGGAACACTGCCTGTTACTAGGGGATGGGGAACACTGCCTGTTACTGAGGGAGGGGGAACACTGCCTGTTACTGGGGGACAGGAAACACTGCCTGTTACTGGGGGACAGGAAACACTGCCTGTTACTGGGGGAGGGGGAAACACTGCCTGTTACTGGGGGAGGGGGTGAACACTGCCTGTTACTGGGGGACGGGAAACACTGCCTGTTACTGGGGGAGGGGGAAACACTGCCTGTTACTGGGGGACAGGAAACACTGCCTGTTACTGGGGGAGGGGGGAAACACTGCCTGTTACTGGGGGAGGGGGTAAACACTGCCTGTTACTGGGGGACAGGAAACACTGCCTGTTACTGGGGGAGAGGGGAACACTGCCTGTTACTGGGGGAGGGGGGAAACACTGCCTGTTACTGGGGCAGGGGGGAAACACTGCCTGTTACTGGAGGAGGGGAAACACTGTCAGTTACTGGGAGAGGGGGAAACACTGCCGGCTACTAGGGGATGGGGAACACTGCCTGTTACTGGGGGAGGGGAAACACTGCCTGTTACTGGGGGAGGGGGAAAACACTGCCTGTTACTGGGGGATGGGGAACACTGCCTGTTACTGGGGGAGGGAGAGACACTGCCTGTTACTTGGGGAGGGGAAACATTGAATGTTACTGGGGGACGGGGAACACTGCCTGTTACTGGGGGAGGGGGAAACACTGGCGGTTACTGGGGGAGGGGGAAACACTGCCTGTTATTGGGGGAGGGGGAAACACTGCCTGTTATTGGGGGAGGGGCAACACTGCCTGTTACTGGGGGATGGGGGAACACTGCCTGTTATTGGGGGACAGGAAACACTGCCTGTTACTGGGGTAGGGTGAAACACTGCCTGTTACTGGGGGAGGGGGAACACTGCCTGTTACTGGGGGATGGGGAACACTGCCTGTTATTGAGGGAGAGACACTGCCTGTTACTTGGGGAGGGGAAACACTGCCTGTTACTGGGGGGCAGGGAACAGTGCCTGTTACTGGAGGAGGGGGAAACACTGCCTGTCACTGGGGGACGGGGAACACTGCCTGTTACTGGGGGAGGGGGAAACACTGCCTGTTTCTGGGGGAGGGGGAACACTGCCTGTTACTGGGGGGGGGGAGACACTGCCTGTTACTGGGGGAGGGGAAACACTGCCTGTTACTGGGGGAGGGGGGAACACTGCCTGTTATTGGGGGAGGGGAAACACTGCCTGTTATTGGGGGAGGGGAAACACTGCCTGTTACTGGGGGAGGGGGAACACTGCCTCTTATTGGGGGACAGGAAACACTGCCTGTTACTGGGGGAGGGGGAAACACTGCCTGTTACTGGGGGATGGGGAACACTGCCTGTTACTGGGGGATGGGAGAGACAGTGCCTGTTACTTGGGGAGGGGAAACACTGCCTGTTACCGGGGGACGGGGAACACTGCCTGTTGCTGGGGGACGGGGAACACTGCCTGTTACTGGGGGAGGGGGAAACACTGGCAGTTACTGGGGGAGGGGGAAACACTGCCTGTTATTGGGGGAGGGGGAAACACTGCCTGTTATTGGGGGAGGAGAAACACTGCCTGTTACTGGGGGAGGGGGAGCACTGCCTGTTATTGGGGGAGGGGGAACACTGCCTGTTACTGGGGGACAGGGAACACTGCCTGTTACTGGGGGAGGGGGAGACACTGTCTGTTACTGGGGGAGGGGAAACACTGCCTGTTACTGGGGGAGGGGGAAACACTGCCGGTTACTGGGGGAGGGGGAAACTGCCTGTTACTGGGGGAGGGGGAACACTGCCTGTTACTGGGGGAGGAGGAAACACTGCCTGTTATTGAGGGAGGGGAAACACTGCCTGTTACTGGGGGAGGGGGGAACACTGCCTGTTACTGGGGGACAGGAAACACTGCCTGTTATTGGGGGACAGGAAACACTGCCTGTTACTGGGGGAGGGGGAACACTGCCTGTTACTGGGGGACAGGAAACACTGCCTGTTACTGGGGGACAGGAAACACTGCCTGTTACTGGGGGAGGGGGGAAACACTGCCTGTTACTGGGGGAAGGGGGGAACACTGCCTGTTACTGGGGGACGGGAAACACTGCCTGTTACTGGGGGAGGGGGAAACACTGCCTGTTACTGGGGGAGGGGGTAAACACTGCCTGTTACTGGGGGACAGGAAACACTGCCTGTTACTGGGGGAGGGGGGGAAACACTGCCTGTTACTGGGGGGCAGGGAACAGTGCCTGTTACTGGAGGAGGGGGAAACACTGCCTGTCACTGGGGGACGGGGAACACTGCCTGTTACTGGGGGAGGGGGAAACACTGCCTGTTTCTGGGGGAGGGGGAACACTGCCTGTTACCGGGGGACGGGGAACACTGCCTGTTGCTGGGGGACGGGGAACACTGCCTGTTACTGGGGGAGGGGGAAACACTGGCGGTTACTGGGGGAGGGGGAAACACTGCCTGTTATTGGGGGAGGGGGAAACACTGCCTGTTATTGGGGGAGGAGAAACACTGCCTGTTACTGGGGGAGGGGGAACACTGCCTGTTATTGGGGGAGGGGGAACACTGCCTGTTACTGGGGGACAGGGAACACTGCCTGTTAGTGGGGGAGGGGGAGACACTGTCTGTTACTGGGGGAGGGGAAACACTGCCTGTTACTGGGGGAGGGGGAAACACTGCCGGTTACTGGGGGAGGGGGAAACTGCCTGTTACTGGGGGAGGGGGAACACTGCCTGTTACTGGGGGAGGAGGAAACACTGCCTGTTATTGAGGGAGGGGAAACACTGCCTGTTACTGGGGGAGGGGGGAACACTGCCTGTTACTGGGGGACAGGAAACACTGCCTGTTATTGGGGGACAGGAAACACTGCCTGTTACTGGGGGAGGGGGAACACTGCCTGTTACTGGGGGACAGGAAACACTGCCTGTTACTGGGGGACAGGAAACACTGCCTGTTACTGGGGGAGGGGGGAAACACTGCCTGTTACTGGGGGAAGGGGGGAACACTGCCTGTTACTGGGGGACGGGAAACACTGCCTGTTACTGGGGGAGGGGGAAACACTGCCTGTTACTGGGGGAGGGGGTAAACACTGCCTGTTACTGGGGGACAGGAAACACTGCCTGTTACTGGGGGAGGGGGGGAAACACTGCCTGTTACTGGGGGAGGGGGTAAACACTGCCTGTTATTGGGGGACAGGAAACACTGCCTGTTACTGGGGGAGGGGGAAACACTGCCTGTTACTGGGGGATGGGGAACACTGCCTGTTATTGGGGGAGGGAGAGACACTGCCTGTTACTTGGGGAGGGGAAACACTGCCTGTTACTGGGGGACGGGGAACACTGCCCGTTACTGGGGGACGGGGAACACTGCCTGTTACTGGGGGAGGGGGAGACACTGCCTGTTACTGGGGGAGGGGAAACACTGCCTGTTACTGGGGGAGGGGGAACACTGCCTGTTACTGGGGGATGGGGAACACTGCCTGTTACTGGGGGAGGGAGAGACACTGCCTGTTACTTGGGGAGGGGAACATTGCCTGTTACTGGGGGAGGGGGAAACACTGGCGGTTACTGGGGGAGGGGGAAACACTGGCGGTTACTGGGGGAGGGGGAAACACTGCCTGTTACTGGGGGACGGGAAACACTGCCTGTTACTGGGGGACGGGCAACACTGCCTGTTACTGGGGGAGGGGGAGACACTGCCTCTTACTGGGGGAGGGGAAACACTGCCTGTTACTGGGGGAGGGGGAAACACTGCCGGTTACTGGGGGAGGGGGAAACTGTCTGTTACTGGGGGAGGGGGAACACTGCCTGTTACTGGGGGAGGAGGAAACACTGCCTGTTATTGAGGGAGGGGAAACGCTGCCTGTTACTGGGGGAGGGGGGAACACTGCCTGTTACTGGGGGACAGGAAACACTGCCTGTTATTGGGGGACAGGAAACACTGCCTTTCACTGGAGGAGGGGAAACACTGCCTGTTACTGGGGGACAGGAAACACTGCCTGTTACTGGGGGAGGGGGAAACACTGCCTGTTACTGGGGGACAGGAAACACTGCCTGTTACTGGGGGAGGGGGGAAACACTGCCTGTTACTGGGGGAGGGGGGAAACATTGCCTGTTACTGGGGGAGGGGAAACACTGTCAGTTACTGGGAGAGGGGGAAACACTGCCTGTTACTGGGGGAGGAGAAACACTGCCTGTTACTGGGGGAGGGGGAAAACACTGCCTGTTACTGGGGGACAGGAAACACTGCCTGTTACTGGGGGAGAGGGGGAACACTGCCTGTTACTGGGGGAGGGGGGAAGCACTGCCTGTTACTGGGGGAGGGGGGAAACACTGCCTGTTACTGGGGGACGGGAAACACTGCCTGTTACTGGGGGAGGGGGAAACACTGCCTGTTACTGGGGGACAGGAAACACTGCCTGTTACTGGGGGAGGGGGGAAACACTGCCTGTTACTGGGGGAGGGGGTAAACACTGCCTGTTACTGGGGGACAGGAAACACTGCCTGTTACTGGGGGAGAGGGGAACACTGCCTGTTACTGGGGGAGGGGGGAAACACTGCCTGTTACTGGGGGAGGGGGGAAACACTGCCTGTTACTGGAGGAGGGGAAACACTGTCAGTTACTGGGAGAGGGGGAAACACTGCCGGCTACTAGGGGACGGGGAACACTGCCTGTTACTGGGCGAGGGGGAAAACACTGCCTGTTACTGTGGGAGGGGGAGACACTGCCTGTTACTGGGCACGGGGGAGACACTGTCAGTTACTGGGAGAGGGTGAAACACTGCCTGTTACTGGGGGAGGGGGGGAAACACTGTCAGTTACTGGGAGATGGGTAAACACTGCCTGTTACTGGGGGAGGGGGAAACACTGCCTGTTACTGGGCGAGGGGGAGACACTGCCTGTTACTGGGGGAGGGGGAACACTGCCTGTTACTAGGGGACGGGGAACACTGCCTGTTACTGAGGGAGGGGGAACACTGCCTGTTACTGGGGGACAGGAAACACTGCCTGTTACTGGGGGACAGGAAACACTGCCTGTTACTGGGGGAGGGGGAAATACTGCCTGTTACTGGGGGAGGGGGTGAACACTGCCTGTTACTGGGGGACGGGAAACACTGCCTGTTACTGGGGGAGGGGGAAACACTGCCTGTTACTGGGGGACAGGAAACACTGCCTGTTACTGGGGGAGGGGGGAAACACTGCCTGTTACTGGGGGAGGGGGTAAACACTGCCTGTTACTAGGGGACAGGAAACACTGCCTGTTACTGGGGGAGAGGGGAACACTGCCTGTTACTGGGGGAGGGGGGAAACACTGCCTGTTACTGGGGGAGGGGGGAAACACTGCCTGTTACTGGAGGAGGGGAAACACTGTCAGTTACTGGGAGAGGGGGAAACACTGCCGGCTACTAGGGGATGGGGAACACTGCCTGTTACTGGGGGAGGGGGGAAACACTGTCAGTTACTGGGAGAGGGGGAAACACTGCCTGTTACTGGGGGAGGGGGAAAACACTGCCTGTTACTGGGGGAGGGGGAAAACACTGCCTGTTACTGTGGGAGGGGGAGACACTGCCTGTTACTGGGCGAGGGGGAGACACTGTCAGTTACTGGGGGAGGGTGAAACACTGCCTGTTACTGGGGGAGGGGGGAAACACCGTCAGTTACTGGGAGATGGGGAAACATTGCCTGTTACTAGGGGACGGGGAACACTGCCTGTTACTGGGGGAGGGGGAAACACTGCCTGTTACTGGGGGAGGGGGAAACACTGCCTGTTACTGGGCGAGGGGGAGACACTGTCTGTTGCTGGGGGAGGGGGAAACACTGCCTGTTACTGGGCGAGGGGGAGACACTGTCTGTTGCTGGGGGAGGGGGAAACACTGCCTGTTACTGGGGGAGGGGGGAAACACTGTCAGTTACTGGGAGAGGGGGAAACACTGCCTGTTACTAGGGGACGGGGAACACTGCCTGTTACTGGGCGAGGGGGAGACACTGCCTGTTACTGGGTGAGGGGGAGACACTGCCTGTTACTGGGGGAGGGGGAAACACTGCCTGTTACTGGGGGAGGGGGAAACACTGCCTGTTACTGGGCGAGGGGGAGACACTGCCTTTTACTGGGGGAGGGGGAGACACTGCCTGTTACTGTGGGAGGGGGAGACACTGCCTGTTACTGGGGGAGGGGGAACAGTGATGGGGCTAAATTGAATGTTTACTGAAAGCCGGCAGAGAGATGGTGATGCTTAACGATGTTAATTCCAATCCAGGCGCATGCTGACCTCACATCCTCTGCTCATTTTGCTGATTTCAGTGTCCAGTCAATGCTGACTGCATTGCTGATTGACTGTGATTTAAAACTAGCCCACACCTCTTATCGGGGAGGTGCACTGGATCAGATGCTCGCAGTCATGCAGCAAGCGATTATAACCTGTGATAAAAGTCTTCAGATGCTGCATTGGACACCGTGCAGGAGGTTGAAAGGAGGAGGGGGCTGACTCCCCACAGGGGACCTGGAGGTCTGCTGGATGCACACTCAGGAGGTAATGGGGTCAGATAGCTGTGGAGCTCAGTGCAGGACGCATGCCCCTAATGACCTGGATGCAGTGGCGCAAGAAGTTCGATGACCTCACATGAGTGGTCAAGGTCAGTGACTGCATCTTCAAATGCACACGGAGAAGGGACCTGCGTGAGAAGGACAGCAGTGGGAACTCAATATTCAAGGGTATTTGACATTCTGGAAAAATAGGCACAAATAGGCAAAGGAAGTGGGGTAGCTTTGTTAATGCAGTGGTGAGTCGTGATATAAGTCCAATAGATTGTGATGTGGAATCCATTTGGGTGGAAATAGAGAATAGCAAGGGGAATGAGTCACGGGTGGGAGTCATCTATAGGCCCCTGAAGAGTTGCCTCACTGTAGGACAAAGTATAAATTGGGAAATAGCGGAGGCATGTAAGAAGTGGGGTACAATTGTCATGAGTGATTTTAATCTACATATTGACTGGACAAATCAAATTGGCAGGGGTAACATGGAAGATGAATTTGTAGAGTGCATCAGGGATTGTTTCTTAGAGCAATATGTTGCAGAACTTACCTGGGAACAGGCTACTTTTAGATCTAGTAATGTGTAATGAGGTGGGATTAGTAAGGGATATCATAGTTAAGGATCGTCTAGGGGGTAGCGATCACAACATGGTAGAATTTCAAATTCAGTTTGAGGGTGAGCAACTTGGGTCTCAAACCAGTGTCCTCAACTTAAATAAGGGCAATTACAGAGGTACGAAGAAAGAGTTGTCTAAAGCGGGCTGGGAAAATAGACTAAGGGGAAGGTCAGTGGATGAGCAGTGGCAGAAATTTAAGCAGATATTTCATAACGCTCAGCAAAAATTTATCCTGGTCAAAAAGAAGGACTTGATGAGAAGGATGAGCCACCCATGATTAATAAAGGTGGTCAAGGAGAGTATCCAATCAATAATTAATGCATACAAAGCATCAAAACTAGTGGTAGGCCAGAGGATTGGGGATTTTTTTAGGAACCAGCAGTGGATGACTAAAAAGCTAATAAAGGGGGAGAAAATTGATTATGAAAGTAAATTGGCAAGAAATATAAAAACAAACAGCAAGAGCTTCTATGGGTATATAAAAATAAAGAGAGTGGCTAAAGTGAGCGTGGGACCCTTGGAGGATACGACTGGAGAATTGATAAGGGGAATGGGAGATAATTTAAACCAATATTTTGCATCGGTCTTCACGGTGCAGGACACTATAAACAACCCAAAAATACCAGATAGGCAGGAACTAATGAGAGGAGAGATCTTGTAACAGTTTCTATCACGAAGGACAAAGTATTTGACAAACTAATGGGGCTAAAGGCAGACAAGTCTCCAGGACCTGATGGCCTGCCTCCAAGGCCTGCATTCCATTTTAAAGGAAGAGGCTGCAGAAATAGTGGAGGCATTGGTCGAAATATTCCAGGACTCACTGGATTCCGGGAGGGTCCCAGCAGATTGGAAAACTGCTAATGTGATGGCCCTGTTCAAGAAGGGAGGGAGACAAAATGCAAGAAACTATAGACTACTCAGCCTAACATCTGTCGTTGGGAAAATTCTAGAGTCCATTATTAAGGAAGAAAAGCTTAACCCAATCAAACAGACTCATGGTTTTGTGAAAGGGAAGCCATGTTTGACAAATTTGCTAGAGTTATTTGAGGGTATAACAAGCAGAGTTGATAAAGGGGAACCGGTAGATGTAGTGTATTTGGATTTCCAGAAGACATTCAATAAGGTGCCACATAAAAGGCTATTGCACAAGATAGCAGCTCACAGTATTGGGGGTAATGTATTAGCATGGATTGAGGATTGGTTAACACACAGAAGACAGAGAGTCAGGATTAATAGGTCTTTTTCAAGTTGGAAAGACATAAGTAGTGGAGTGCCACAAGGATCAGTCCTAGGGCCTCGATTATTTACTATCCATATTAATGAATTAGAGGAGGGGGAAGAGTGTAATATATTTAAATTTGCTGTCGATACAAAAATAGGTGGGAGGGCATGTTGTGATGAGGACATAAGGAATCTGCAAGGGGATATAGACAGTCTGACAGAGTGGGCAAAATCTTGGCAGATGAAGTTTAATGTAGGAAAGTGTGAGGTCATGCACTTTGGTAGGAAGAATCAAAAGACAGACTAATATTTAAATAGAGAGAGACTCCAAAAAAAGTGCAGCACAGAGGGATCTGGGTGTTCTTGTGCATGAAACACAAAAAGTTAGCATGCAGGTGCAGCAAGTAATTAAGAAGGAAAATGGAATTTTGGCCAGTATTGCTAGGGGGTTGGAGTTTAAAAATAGGGAAGTCTTGTTACAACTGTACAGGGTGTTGGTGAGGTCGCACCTGGAGCACTGTGTACAGTTTTGGTCTCCATATTTAAGGAAGGATATACTGGCATTGGAGGCAGTTCAAAAGAGATTCACTAGGCTGATTCCTGGGGTGAAGGGGTTGACTTATCAAGAACGGCTAAACAGGTTAGGCCTTTATTCATTAGAGTTTAGATGAATGAGGGGTGATCTTATTGAAACACACAAGATTCTGAGGGACCTTGACAGGGTAGATGTTGAGAAGATGTTTCCACTAGTGGGGGAATCTCGAACTAGGGAACATAGTTACAGAATAAGGGGGCACTCATTTAAAACTGAGATGCAAAGGAATTTCTTCTCTCAGAGGGTAATGAATGTCCGGAATTCTCTACCCCAGAGAGTTGTGGAGGCTAGATCACTGGAAGTATTTAAAGAGGAGGTGGATAGATTTTTTGAAATATCGGGGGGTTGAGGGCTATGAGGAGCTGGCACGAAAGAGGAGTTGAGGCCTGGGGTAGATCAGCCATGATCTTATTGAATGGCGGAGCAGGCTTGAGGGGCCGAATGGCCTACTCCTGCTCCTATTTCTTATGTTCTTATGTCATATCCAATCAACTGCACCACTAACCTCAGACATTTCAAATCACCACACCTTCATCACTCATCTATCAACAACCTCTATTACTTAGGACTTCTACCTAACATTCATAGCTTAACCTCACCCTCACACACTTAGCACTGCTGTAAGCCTCACCCCCACATTTTACAGATTACACACACAGCCAGCCATTCAACCATGACAGCCACATCATCCAAATGGATCTAGCCTCCACAACTCTCTGGGGTAGAGAATTCCAAACATTCGTTACCCTCAGAGAAGAAATTCCTTCGCATCTCAGTTTTAAATGAGTGTCCCCTTATTCTGTAACTATGTCCCCTAGTTTGAGATTCCCCCACTAGTGGAAACATCTTCTCAACATCTACCCTGTCAAGCCCCCTCAGAGTCTTGTACGTTTCAGTAAGATTACCCCTCATTCTTCTAAACTCTAATGAATAAAGGCCTAACCTGTTTAGCCGTTCTTGATAAGTCAACCCCTTCACCCCAGGAATCGGCCTAGTGAATCTCTTTTGAACTGCCTCCATTGCCAGTATATCCTTTCTGCTGTCTATGCTGACGTGACACAATCCGGAGTCAGACCATCGAGGGCCACAGCTGCTCGGGGCTGGCCTGTGAGGCCACCTGCGGTCACTTCCAGTGCAGGTCAGCAGCCTATAGCTGTCATACTGCAGCCAGTGAGGGAGCGCAGTGTCGGAGCACTAGGACAGGAAAAGGCACACGGAAGACGGACACTAAGGGAGTGTACAAGGGCGATTAGGTGGTTTTTATGCGATATGGCATGATTTCATTTATTAATTTGGTTTGGAATGTTTATCTTGTGTTAGTTTCTCGTTCTGCATTGCGATGAAGCTGATGATGTAATGGTCAGTGACGGGGGGTAGGTAAACTGTGGCATTGCTGATCAATAAGGAATTGGGGTTGTGGTTACTGGCACTTGGATAAGTTCTTCCTGCTAGAAAGGGGTTGACTAGATTGTCTCCTCCCTTCCTCCTCCTCTTCTTGCTGATGGTAAGGGCTGTTATCTCACGATGGAAAGGTTGTGCAGTATGTGGCAGTCCACCCCAAATCTTCACATCTGCCCTGCTGAGTTGCTCAGGGCTCCTCCAGAGCTGTCCAGGGAGCAGAGGTATATCTCCACCTCACACACATGTCATGTGGCACTATGACCTTTACTGTATACCCGCTGTGGAGGGATGTATGGGTTACCCACAAGTCATCAACCATGTCGTTAACAGAGAGCTCCTGGTGCCCCATAACCACCCTTTGGTTTGTCTTGGTGAGTCCAGTTTAACTGACACAGCAGGATCCCACAGACTGAAGGCATCATGGCCACTGCCAGGATACTGGGCACTGACCTGGTTGAATCCTCGACTGTGGTCACACAGCGACTGAGACAGTGGAATCCCTTTTGGTTCCGTGACCTCGATCACAGGCACTGATCAGCGACTCTGACCACAGACCCCATTATGTGACCCCAATTAGTAACCTCGATCACAGACCCTAGTCTGCAGCCGGGAATCTGTGACAGTGCCAGGAATCTCTGCCCCTTGGTGACTCCTCACAGCTGCCTCAGATGTTGGTGCTCTCATTTCCATCATAGACACTGTGAGCAGGAAACACTAGGTTTATTCAGTCTGACAGTAAACTAACCTGTAGCCAACCCTCCCCCTAAGCTGCACATGTACGTGGACACATAGCAACCCAGAACATACTTCTCACACTGCTCATAAGCTGTCTCCTTTAAGATATTGAGTGTGCCAGGCCATGCAAAATTATTTAATTATTTAACCCTGCATTGAAGTGAACAGAATGTGGGTATATGTTGCCTGAAGCTTCTCCAAACCTCTGGCCCTGCACTATTGGGATAACAGTGATTGGTGGTGATATTATTGTCTCTCCAGAGATTGGCACTGAAGTCGATGGTTTAAGGTCACCTGGTCCCACACGGGAGATTCATCCATGGCCCCGGCACCACACAGCGAGAGACTGGAGGCCAGTGGCTGCTCAAACTGAGTCACTTGTTTCCATCAAGTCTTTGAGGCTCCAGAGTCACTACTGACCTCTCACCCTCATCTCACCCTGAAAACCTCATGGAGTAGATCAGCAGCACAAACGGGTAAACGCGCTGGCACAAAGACGTGGAGCTAAGATGTAATTATTTGCTGACTGAATGCTTGTCTGTGACATGCTTTGTGGAACATTATTCTGTGAAGTAAAGACAAACGTACTCAAAATACTGTGCACCCTCTTCTAGATTCCCCCACGAGGGGAACTACCCTTTCAGCAGCTATTCCAACAAGTCCCCTCAGAATCTTGAATGTTTCAGTTCATTCTTCTAAACTCCAACATAGAACCATAGAACCATAGAACACTACAGCACAGAAAACAGGCCATTCGGCCCTTCTAGTCTGTGCCGAAATATTATTCCGCTAATCCCATTGACCTGCACCCTCCAGACCTCTCCCATCCATGTATCTATCCAATTTAATAGAAAATTGTATCGGCCAAAGCTGTTCAATCTTTCCTCATAGGACAATCCCAGGAATCAGCTGAGTGAATCTTCTCTGAACTGCCTCCAAAGCGTATGCAGTACTCCAAGTGCGATCTCAACAAGGCTCTGCACAGTTGGAGCAAGACTGCCCTACTTTTATCCTCCATCCCCCTTGCAACAAAGGCCAACATTCCATTTGCCTTCCTAATCACTTGCTGTACCTACATGCTAACATTCAATGATTCATCTATAAGGGCACCCAAATCCCTCTGTACTGCAGCATTCTGCAGACTCTTTCCAACTAAATAATATTCTGTTTTTCTATTCTTCCTGACAAAGTGCACAACCTCACATTTTCCCACTTTATACCCCATCTGTCAAATCTGTGCCTACTTATTTAACCTATCTATATCCCTTTGCACTCTTTGTAACTTCCTCACAATTTGTTTCCTACCTATCTTTGTATCATTAGCAAATTTGGCTACAATGCACTCTATCCCTTCATCCAAGTCATCAATATAGATCGTAAACTGTCGAGGTCCCCAGCACTGATCTTTGCGGCACTCCACTAGTTACAGCTTTCCAACCTGATAATGGCCCATTTATCCCAACACTCTGTTTCCTGTTAGTTAGCCAAACTTCTATCCATGCTAATATATCACCCTCAACACCATGAGCTCTTATCTTGTGTAGAAATGTTTTATGTGGCACCTTATCAAATGCCTTTCAGAAATCTAAATACACTACATGTGCTGGTTTCCCTTTGTTCGCCCTGTTTGTCACATCCTTAAAGAACTCTAATAAATTTGTCAAACACAAATTCCCTTACTCAAAACCATGTTGACTCTGATTTTCTAAATGTCGTGCTAATACTTCCTTAATAATGGATTCTAGAATTTTCCCAATGACAAATGTTCAACTAACTTGGCACATAGTTCCCTGCTTTCTTGAATAAGGATGTTACATTTGCAGTTTTTAAATCCACTGAGACGTTCTCACAATCTAGGGAATTTTGGAAGGTTACATCCGATGCATTCACTCCCTCTGCAGCCAGTTCCTTTAAGACCCCAGGATCAAGTCCAGCAGACTTGTCAGCCTTTAATCCCATTAATTTTCCCAGTGCTTTTTTTCTGGTGATCATGATTGTTTTAAATTCTTTCCTCACTTTTCCCCTTTGATTTTCTTGAAATACTTGTCTTCTCCCATGAAGACAGGTAGAAAATACTTGTTCAATGTCTCTGTCATTTTCTTTCTTTCCCCTTAATCAATCCCCAGTCTCAGCCTCTAAAGGAGCAATGTTTACCTTGGCTACTCTCTTTTTATATTCTTGTACTATCTGTTTTTATATTTCTTGCTAGTTTACTCTCATATTCTAATTTCTCCCTCTTTATTTCTTTTTAGTCATAAGATCACGAGAAATAGGAGCAGGAGTAGGCCATTCGGCCCCTCAAGACTGCCCCACCATCCAATAAGATCATGGCTGATCTGATTGTGGCCTTAACTCTGCTTTCCTGTCTGCCCCCCATAACCTTTGACTCCCTTGTGGATCAAAAGTCTGAATATATTCAAGGGTGAATTAGACAGTGACCCAGCCTCCACTGCCCTCTGTGAAAGAGAATTCTAAAGATGAATGACCCTCTGCAAGAAACAATTCCTCCCCATCTCCATCTTAAATGGGATCTCTTATTTTGAAACTGGGCCCCCTAATTCGAGATTCCCCCACGAGGAGAGACGTCCTCTCAGCATCCACCCTGTCAAGTCCCCTCAGAATCTTAGATGTTTCAATAAGGTCACCTTTCATTCTTTGAAGCTCCAATGAGTAAAGGACCAACCTGCTCAACCGTTCCTCAACTGTTCATCCCAGGAATCAGTCTAGTGAACCTTCTCTGCACTGCCTCTAATGCAAGAATATCCCACCTTAAATAAGGAGACCAAAACTGTATGTGGCGCTCTAGGTGTTGTCTCACTAAGGCCTTGTACAGTTGTAGCAAGACTTCCCTGCTTTTACATTCCATCCCTCTTCCAATAAAGGCCAACATTCTATGTACCTTCCTAATTATTTGCTGTACCTGAATGCTATCTTTTTATGATTCATGTTTGATGACTCTCTGTACCACAGCATTCCGCAGTCTGTCTATTTCAATAATATTCAGCTTTTCTACTCTTCCAACCAAATTGGGCAATCTCACGTTTACCAACATCATACTCCATCTGCCAAATTTTCGTCCTTTGCAGACACTTTGCATCCCGCTCACAACTCCTCACAATCATTCTTTGCTGGTCTCCAAAACTTTCCCAATCTTCTGGCCTCTCACTGATCTTCGCATCGTTGTACACATTTTCTTTCAATTTGATGGCCATGGATAATGCACCTTTCTCACAGAGTCTTTCTTTCTGAATGGAATGTATCTTTGTTCAGATTTGTGAAATATTTATTTAAAGCCACTGCTTAACTACCGTCTTAGCTTTTGACCTATTTTTACTCTCTTCTTAAACCAACTCTGTCTTCATACCTTTGTAATTTCCTTTCTTTAAGTTTAAGACACAAATTTCAGACCTAAATTTCTCATCCTCAAACTGAATTTGAAATTCAGAGAACCATAGAATGTTTACAGCACAGAACAGGGACATTTGGCACACCATGACTGTTCAGGGTCTCTGTGCCTTTCACCTAGTGCCATTCCCCGCCTTCTCCCCATCGCCAGGCACATTCTTCCTTTTCAGATAATAATCCAATTCCATCCTGAATGCCTCATTTGAACCTGCTTCCCCCATGGTCTCAGGCAGTATGTTCCAGATCCTAACCACTCGCTGTGTGAAATTTTTTCATGTCGCCATTGCTCCTTTTGCCAATTACTTTAAATCTGTGCCCTCTCTTTCTCGATCCTTCCACCAATGATTTTGAATTCCTCTATCAAAACTCCTCTCCAAGGAAAACAGTTCCAACTTATCCAATCAAACTACTTAACTGAAGTTCCCCATCCCTGGAAACATTCTCGTGAATCTTTTCCGCACTCTCTCTAAAGCCTTCACATCCTTCCTAAAGTGTGGCACCCGGAACTTGACACAATACTCCAGGTGAGGCAGAACCAGTATTTTATACAAGTTTAACAAATCTTCCTTGCTTTTGTATTCTAAGCCCCTGGGCTCTGGCTGCCCAAATGAACCATCACTTTCATCAGGAATTCGAATGCAATACTGGTTGGCAAGGTGCACTCAGGGGACTCCTGCAATACTTGCCTGTTTCCTCTTGACTTTCCGGTGGTCACCCATTCCCTCTCTCCCTGCATACTGTTAAAATCTGGGATGACCACATCTATAACCATGCAATCCACGAAGCTCTCAATCCCACAGATGCACTGAAGCCTGGAGCTCAAGCTACTGCAACTGACAACACTTCCTGAACATATCACAGGATGTGTGCATGAGAGGTTGAGCTACCCTACCACTCCTCTATTAGATAATAAAGCTTGCTGCTACCCTTAGACCACTACAATGCCACAACTATTACTAATAGTAATAATGAACCTTATTACTTTAAAAAAAGAAATACTTCCTTTCTTTTGATATCACTTAAATATAAGAAAACTGAATACTTTGCTTAACCCTTACTTTTTTAAAAATAAAATAACATTTTTTAATTTCCCAGCTGCTTAGTCTAACGCCCTATGGGGAAAGAGAAAGCTGCAACATGCACCAGCCAATCACTCGCAACCTTCCTGTGATGTCATAGTTTGATTTCTTTCACTTTTCAAACCTGACTCCGCCCCAATCCAGCTCCTGACTCCGCCCCACCCCAGCTCCTGACTCCGCCCCACCCCAGCTCCTGACTCCGCCCCACCCCAGCTCCTGACTCTGCCCTGCCACTGCACCTGACTCCGCCCCACTCCAGCTCCTGACTCCGCCCCACTCCAGCTCCTGACTCCGCCCCACTCCAGCTCCTGACTCCGCCCCACTCCAGCTCCTGACTCCGCCCCGCCCCAGCTCCTGACTCCACTCTTTCTCCTGACTCCGCCCTAATCCAGCTCCTGACTCCGCCCCAATCCAGCTCCTGACTCCGCCCCAATCCAGCTCCTGACTCCACTCTTTCTCCTGACTCCGCCCCAATCCAGCTCCTGACTCCGCCCCAATCCAGCTCCTGACTCCGCCCCACTCCAGCTCCTGACTCCGCCCCAATCCAGCTCCTGACTCCGCCCCACTCCAGCTCCTGACTCCGCCCCACTCCAGCTCCTGACTCCGCCCCACTCCAGCTCCTGACTCCGCCCCACTCCAGCTCCTGACTCCGCCCCACTCCAGATCCTGACTCTGCCCCACTCCAGCTCCTGACTCCGCCCCACTCCAGCTCCTGACTCCGCCCCACTCCAGCTCCTGACTCCGCCCCAGTCCAGCTCCTGACTCCTCCCCACTCCAGCTCCTGACTCCGCCCCACTCCAGCTCCTGACTCCGCCCCAATCCAGCTCCTGACTCCGCCCCACTCCAGCTCCTGACTCCGCCCCACTCCAGCTCCTGACTCCGCCCCACTCCAGCTCCTGACTCCGCCCCACTCCAGCTCTTGACTCCGCCCAATCCAGCTCCTGACTCCGACCCACTCCAGCTCTTGACTCCACCCCAATCCAGCTCTTGACTCCACCCTGCTCCAGCTACTGATTGTGCTCCAGCTCCTGACTCCGCCCCAAACCAGCTCCTGACTCCAAACTCCATTCCAGCTCCCTACTCCTCCCTGGTCCACTGCTGCTCCCAACTCTGTCGAAACCTGCTACTGCTCCCACCTCCACTCCAGATAAGTGATAGGCCCTAAGCCTGGATCTCAAATGATCTCCTCCCCGGTGCTCTTCATTCCTTTCAGGTCCACTGCTGGTCCTGCCTCACTCCAGCTAAGCCATGTTTGATCACACTTCTCTAGAGGGTCCCTGACTATGAGGTCATTAATTATTCCTATCACATTACACATTACCAGGTCCAAAATTATCTGTTCTTTGGTTGGTTCCACAAATGTAATGTTTTAAGGCATTCTCCCGAATACACTCAATGAGCTAATCCTCAACGGTTCCTTGCCAATCTGACTCGTCCATCTATATAAAGATTAAAATCAACCATGATTATTGCAGTACTTTTCTTACAATCCCTCATTATCTCTTGATTTATACTCTGAGTTACAGAGCTTCCGAAGCTACTGTCAGGGGAGCCTATAAACTATGCCTACCAGTGAGCGCTTTTCTTTGCTATTCCATAGCTTGGCCAAAACTGATTCTACATCTTGATCTTCAAAGCCAAGATTATTTTTCACAACTGTACTGATCTCATCCTTTAGTAACAATACTACCCCACCTCCTTTTCCTTTCTTCCTGTCCTCCCAAAATGTCAAATACCCTTGAGCATTCAGGTCCCAGCCTTAGTCACTTTGCAACCACGTCCCCTTAAGAGCTGTCATATCATCACCATTTATTTCTATTTGTACTAACAAATTACCTATCTTGCTGCAAATGCTTCATGCATTCAGAAAAAGAGGCTTTAATTCTTTTATCTCCCATATTTCTCCACTCTGACCCAATATTTTGGTGCATTTCTAATGTTTGCACACTCTGTCCCACTCTGGCTATCATTACCCGTATTGCTACCCTGTGCTAATGCCTTGTCATTTCTTGTTAACTTTCTAAACTTCCCTCACATGAACTTTACTGCTACAATTTAGTTTAAAGCCCTCTCTACAGATTCAGTTCTCTGAGATACTGGTGCCAGCTTGGTTCAAATGAAACCCATCCCAATGGTACAGCTCCTTCTGCTACCAGCATTGGTGCCAGTGCCTCCTGAGTCGAAACCCATTTCTCCCACACCAATCCTTGAGCCAGGCATCCAACTCTCTGATCTTATTTACCCTATGGCAGTTTGCTCGTGGCACAGGTAGTAATCCAGAGAACATTACCTGTGGTTCTGCTTGTCAACTTAGCCACAAGCTCCTCATACCCCCTCAGCAGGAACCTCTGTCTTAGTCCTACCGATGTCTCTGGTACCAAGGTGGATCACAACCTTCCCCTCCCATAGCGAGTTCCTCTCCAGCCCTGATGAGGCGTTCTTAACGCTGGCATTGGGCAGACAACACAGCCTTTGAGACTTACTTTTCTCTGTAGCAGAGAGGGGTATCTACCCCCCCCCTAACGATACTGTTATAATTTCGGAAATGTAGCAGGCAGAGGACTCCCTGTTTTCTTCCTCCAAAAGACTGGTGGGATTGTATCAAACAGCACATCCCAGCCACTGTTCGCAATGGGCAGGGTACCCACCATACTCAACCAGCCCGTGCTCGCAAAACTCAAAACTAGTGTCCAACATTAGATGTGATTCCGCAATTGGACAAGGTTTGCTGATTAATCCTCAGTGTGCTATAAATTACGCCGATAACCGATTTAAGATTGTCAATCAGGTTCGTAATGTGGCACATTTGTGTGCACTGGGAGCTACATATACTAATACACAGGGCACTGTTCCTTGCCGGCAAAAAGAACAGGTACACACATTGCACCTGTTCAGCTAACAGAACGAATACGAATTAGGAGCAGGAGGAGGCCACTTGGCCCCTCGAGCCTGCTCCGCCATTCAATAAGATCATGGCTGATCTGAATGTAAGCTCAACCCTACATTCCTGCCTACCCCCGATAACCTTTCACCCCCTTGTTAATGAAGAATCTATCTAGCTCCGCCTTAAAAATATTCAAAGACTCTGCTTCTTTTGAGGAAGAGAGTTCCAAAGACTCACCACCCTCAGAGAAAAAAATTTCTCCTCATCTCTATCTTAAATGTGTGACCCCTTATTTTGAAACAGTGACCCCCACTTCTAGATCTTCCCACCAGGGGAAACATCCTCTCCACGTCCACCCCGTCAAGGCCCCTCAGGATCTTAAAGGTTTCAAATAAGTTGCTTCTTACTCTTCTAAACTCCAGCGAATACAAGCCTAACCTGTTCAGCCTGTCCTCATAACCCACGCATTCCTGGTATTAGTCTGGTAAACCTTCTCTGAAATGTTTCCAACGCATTTACATCTTTCTTTAAATAAGGAGACCAGTACTGTACACAGTATTCCAGACGTGGTCTCACCAATGCCCTGTACAACTGAAGCATAACCTCCCTACTTTTGTAATCAATTCCCCTCACAATAAATGATAACATTCTATTAACTTTCCTAATTACCTGCTGTACCTGCATACTAACCTTTTGTGATTCATACACTAGGACACCCAGATCCCTCTGAATCTCAGAGCTCTACAATCTCTCACCATTTAGATAATAAGCTTCTTTTTTATTCTTCCTGCCAAAATTTACGATTTCACATTTTCCCACATTATACTCCATTTGCCAGATCTTTGCCCGCTCACTTAACCTATCTACGTCACTTAACCTACCTATGTCACTCTGAAGCCTCCTTTAAGTCCGCTTCACAATTTACTTTCCTACCTTCTTTGTGTCGTTGGCAAATTTAGCCACCATTCCTTCGGTCCCTTCATTCCAAGTCATTTATATAATTTGTAAAAAGTTGAGGACCCAGCACTGATCCTGCCAACTAGAAAAAGACCCATTTATATCAACTCTCTGTTTCCTGTTAGCTAGCCAATCTTCTATCCATGCCCTACACCATGAGCTTTAATCTTCTGCAATAACCTTTGAAGTGGCACTTTATCAAAAGCCTTCTGGAAATCTAAGTACAGTACATCCACAGGTTCCCCTTTATCCATTGCACATGTGATTCCTTCAAAGAACTCCAATAAATTGGTTAAACAAGATTTCCCTTTTACAAAACCGTGTTGACACTGCCTGATTGCATTGAATTTTTCTAAGTGCCCTGCTATAACATCTTTAATAGTAACTTCTAACATTTTCCCTATGACAGATGTTAGGCTAACTGGCCTATAGTTTCCTGCTTTCTGACTCACTCCCTTTTTAAACAAAGGAGTTACATTTGCTATTTTCTAATCTAATGGAACCTTCCCCGAATCTAGGGAATTTTGGAACATCAAAACCAGTGCATCAACTATCTCACAAGCCACTTCTTTCAAGGCCCTGGGTTGAAGTCCATCCAGACCTGGAAATTAGTTAGTCCACAGCCCCAACAATTTGCTGAATACCATTTCCCTGGTGATTGTAATTTTCCCAAGTTCCTCCCTTCCTTCCATTTCCTGATTTGAAGCTATTTCTGGGATGTGACTTGTGTTCTCTATAGTGAAGACCGAAGCAAAATATCTGTTTAATTCATCCACCATCTCCCTACTTTCCATTATCAATTCCCCAGACACACTCTCTATACGACGAACACTCACTTTGTTAATTCTTTTCTTACTTAAATATCTATAGAAACTCTTACTATCCATCTTTATATTACTGGCTAGCTTTCTCTCATACTCTAATTTTTCCCTCCTTATTATTCTTTTTTTCATTCTTTGCTGTTCTTTATATTCTTTCCAATCTTCTGACCAGCCATCCATCTTTGCGTAATTATATACTTTTTCTTTAAGTTTGATACTATCTTTAACTTTTTTAGTTAACCACAGATGGTGGTTAACTTCCCCTTGGAATTTTTTTCTCATTGGAATGTACCTATTCTGTGTATTCTGAAACATCCCTTTAAATGTCTGTCACTGAATTTCTATTGACCTATCCCTTAACCTCATTTGCCAGTTCACTTTAGCTAGCTCTGCTATCATGAACTCATAATTGCCCTTATTTAAGTTTAAAATACTAGTCTTGGACGCACTCGTTTCTCCCTCAAAATGAATGTAAAATTCAATCATGTTATGATTGCTGCTACCTAGGAGTGCCTTCACTAGGAGGTCATTAATTAATCCTATCTTGTTGCTCAATACCAGGTCTAGTATAGCCTTCTCTCTGGTTGGCTCCAGAACATGCTGTTCTAAGAAACTATCCCAAGAACATTCTATGAACTCCTCATCGATGCTACCTTTGCCCATCTGATTTTTCCTGTCTATATGTAGATTAAAATCCCCCATGATTATTGCTGTACCCTTCTGGCAAGCTCCCACTTTCTCTTCTTTTATACTCTGTCCTGGGCCTATTAGTTAGTTATAATTAGGGGGCCTGTACCCCACTCCTACAAGTGACTTCTTGCCTTTATCATTCCTCATCTCAACCCAAACCGCTTCTCCATCCTGGTTTCCTGAAATTAAGTCATCCCTCTCTAATGTGCTAATACCACTCTTAATTAACAGAGCCACTCCTCCACCTTTTCCTAACTTCCTGTCCTTCCAAAATGTCACAAACCCTTCAATATTCAGGTCCCAATCTATGTCTCTGTAATGGCTATCAGATCGTACTTGCTTATTTCTATTTGCACTATCAGTTCATCTTTTTTTAATGCTACATGGGTTTATATACAGAGCTTTTAGTTTTATCCTTGTATTATTTTTGTAGTGTCTAGCCTCATCTGTTGATTTACTCTTCGATTTGTACCCTCTGTCCCTTCCTGTCACACTTTGTTTATCATTTCCCACATTAATACCTCTCTCTCTTGCCTTGCCTCTACTCTTTGGTTTATCACATCTTCCTGGAGCTAAAGAAAATAAGTGACAGCCATTCGTTGGTTCATTCCTCAGGGCAATGCCTTGACCAATCAAGGTCAAGCTGCCTGCTTCAAATTTCAACCAATGTTTGGCAGTTAAATGTCAGTCACCATTAATTGGTGCATTCTCCATGGCAATGCCTCTACCAGAGTGCACTTACCAACCAATCAGTACTCTCTTCTCATACTGTATAAAGTTGTTGCTTCCCCTGACGTTGGTATTCTTGCAATTGTCCTGATAAATGCAAGACAAAAAGCTTGAGGAGTTGTTTACAATGTTCTTTCTAGCAATGACCGATGGCATCGACATCCTTCAGACTATCCTGTAAGTGAAGGGGATCTGTCCATTTGACCTTGGTCTATAAATGGCCGTCGTTGTTTCAAAAAGCTTCACGTGTCATGATGGTCAGCATATTGTTGGATTGCTCATGCTTTCACTTCCTACCACATGTCCAGCTGTGTCTTTGGGTGTTAGCCTTGAGCTGTTGGATTGCTGCCTTCTTGACTTGAAAGCATGGGTTGTTCTGACAGGCAATAGAGACTGTTTGCTTTTGTTCTAGGAGGTCACACATTTCAGCATCATTTTCATCGAACCCTGTCCAGGTGACGACAATGCTGAAACCCCAATGGTCTGGACACAGGAGTCCAGTACAACTGACTTCATTTGATCCCACTGATCTGGAATTGAGGTGGATGTGGGAAGACTTTTCCAGGCTGGTTGTGAGCTGCACATGGAATTCCTCTCTTCAAATGGGCTAATTTAGGGTCTGAGACATTGATCTTCTTCCTCTCGGACTTTGTGATGTCCCGGTGTGAGGTGGATGTTCATCACCGATTGAACAAGTCAATGATCTGCCCGGCTGGCAACAGCCCTCTACATGGATCGAGTGACAAAGGCGTCATTTAGTTCTTTAACCCGAATAATGACATAATCCAGGAGGTGCCAATGCTTTGATCTAGGATGCCTCCATGTGGTTTTGTATTTGTCCTTCTGGCAGAACAGGGTGTTTGTTGTAATGAGGCCATGCCAAGTACACCTGGGCAGCAGGGAGGACACCATTTTTAATGGCTTTGTCCACCCCGTTGTTCCCAATCCTTCTGCTCCAGAGGCTTTCATTGATACAATTGGGAATTTCTGGCAGTGCATCCAAGATCCTATTCCGGATGACAAAACCGACTCTGTGGACACAAGGGTCGCTGCCAGCCTTTCCTTTCCTGTTGAAGGTGTATCCCCCCTCCTTGTTCCTTCAGCTACCCCTCTGAGAAAGGCAGGTTACTGAGGGTGGCGATGTCAATTTGGAGTCTTGCTGGTTCACATGATACGATTGCAGTTCTTGCTGGGTGGTCACTTTTGAGATTATCCATGAGTGTTCGAACATTCCAAGTTGCAAAGTTTAAAGGTTTCTTCCTTTGACCACAACATTGGTGATCCCACAGGGTGTGGTTCCCCAGTTGGGGGAAAGTGGAACAGCGTATTTTTAGGCGACCTTTTCTAGCACCTCCCCCACCCCCACCCAATTTGGGGTAAACAGAGGGTATCCAGGAGAGGACTGCTCAGTCACAGATGCTGCTGCCCAAAGACACCTCTGTCCAACACAGGTGTCCAACGACCTCCATGTATCTGTTGCCTGTGTGCAGATTGTTGACGCAGTTCCTAGATTCACAGACCTATCCCCGTTGGCAATTCTCCATTGCCACAGGACTTGACAAAATGGATCCTGTTAGAAGCATCCGTGTGACTGTCGGAGCACTCAAGTCCCTCTACCATGTCAAGGTGTTGATCCACAGAGGGGATTGCAATCTACCCTCCCTCTCAAACAGCATCATCTGAAGTCTCCCTGTGTGTACTTAGTGAAGTGCTAATATTCTGGTACATAAGACTTTGGTGTCACATTTCCTGAATAATTGCAATTAAAAAAACATTCCAAATGTCCAGACCCTCAAATGTCTAATGTTCAAAAGAAGGGCTCAAATCTTCCAATCATTGCTAGAACCATTATGGCCACTGATCAGGCAGAAAATTATCCATCACCAGGGTACTGTTTTCCTGGCCAAATTTCTGATCCACAATGCAGGAGAACTCCCTCAGTGCAGGAATCAACGCAGAGCAGAGAGCAACAAAGAGAATCAGCACAGAAGTCATGGCCCCTTTTAGTGGCACTAGCTGCCGTGTTCTGCTAAGTGTTTGACGGTCCCCAAGTTTCTCGTGAAGAAGTGTGAGAGTGAATGGGTGAGTGTGCAAGTGGGTAAAGTAAGTGGGTAAGGTGGCAGCTGGGTAGAGTGGCAGGTGGATGAGTGGGTAGCTGGATCAGGGGCTAGTCGTGTGGTGGGGGTTAGTCAGGCCTGGTTGGGGGCTAGGGGTTCAGGTGGGTAGTGGGGGTCAGGGGGCTGGTCAGGGGGTTGGGTGGGGGGGAGTCGGAGGTTCAGTGTGAGTGATTGGGGTGGCAGTGGGTCAGTTCTGTAGTTACCCAGAAGTTAGACTAGGATTTTTCTGTCTAACATTTTCTGGGTAACTGTCCGGATAAGTCGGAACTTAACTCAGAATCGGAGACTTTTTCGCATGATCCTGGGGAGCAGGGGAGTTGACCTTTGGAAATTCAAACTTCCCAGGAACTTCCCAGGAAATTCCCATGGAGTCAGTGCCTCGGGACTTCCATGGGGTCCCGACACGCATCTTGGAAACAGATGTTTTGGAGATTGGGAGAACTGGGCCAAAGATTCAAACATACAAGCTGTCATATTTCACAACAGATACAAATTTATCAACAAAATAGTTTTTTTGTCTTTCAGCAGTCTCATTGATGTTTTTGCTTGAAGGCCAAAGCCTTTCACAAAAGCCTGGGCCTGGATTTGATATCCCCCCCCATTCCCTGCCGACTCCACCCCGCACAATCTCTGCCCCACTCTCACCATTAGCTAGGGTGGCCAACCCTCCAGGATTGGCCTGGACTCGCCAGGGGTTAAAGATCAAGCTCCAGGACACTGTGCTGTGCAACCCTGGAGAAAAATCATCGGGATATTAAAAAAAGATTGTTTTATTTTGTCATTTTCTTTAAACCAAATATTAAAATCGGGAAAAAGGTGGTTTGCCTGACAGTTAAGCATCATCCAATTGGTTGAGTTTTTTTTGCTTTCCAATTGGCGTAGGAAGGCAGTGCGTCAAAAGGATGGATGGGTTGGCCGATTAATGGCTGGAGCGTGGGGGAAAATCATGTGACGATAGTTCCAGGAATATATTTAATCACAGTTGGCAACCCTACCGTTAAGCTGAAGGGGGTTAACCTTTGCTCCCCAGCTGGAGTATTGTGCACAATTCTGGGTACCACGTTTGAGAAAGATGTGAAGATACCAGTGGTAGTTTAACAAGATGATAGCAGGGATGAGGGGCTTCAGTCATGTTGAGAGATTGGAGAAGCTGGGCTTGTTCTGCTTAGAGAGCAGCAGGCTATGGAGAGGCTTAATTGGGGTGTTCAGAATTATGAGGAAAAGTAAATCCTCTGGCAAGTGGGTCAGCAACTAGAAACGTCACAGATTTAAAAGTAGGTGGCAGATACACTAGAAGGAAAACCAAAAGAAATTTCTCAGAGGCTTAAGATGTGGAACACACTCCCTGACAAGATGATGGAATCACGTTCTTTAGGACGTTTTAAAATCTATTGGTAGTGTACTTGAAGAGAATGTGCAGGACTATGAGGACAAGGTAGGGCTTGAAATTAAACTGAATGACTCTTTCAAAGACCCAACACACGGGCACAATGGGACAGGTTGCCTCTTCTTGCCCTCCATGGTTTTGAACTTATGTCAGAGAATCATTTTAGAGGGGGTTTTTTTTCATAATCAGTGTCATTTTTTTTTAAAGACTTCAATCAGGGGGTCGTGAACGAGGAGAGGGAGATGTTGACTGAAGACATGGAGACTTCCTACAACACGACTGGGTGCAAAAAGAGTTTTGGCCTTCCTCAGTGACAGTTGAATTTTAGGAGCAGTTTGAGCTAAAGTTGCATGTTTTAAACTTCAGGGAGTGCCCCAGCGAAAAATAGTGAGATTGAGATATTTGGGCTTAAACTTCAATGCAATTTGGATATGGAAAGAATAAATTCCACACTTGCCAAGCAATTATCTAGCTTCAGTGCAGAAGTCAAAATAAGCTTTGACCTAAAAATCCCATGTCAGAACTAAGACTCCATGCTTAAAACCTTCTGTAGGCTTTAAGGGTTCATAATCCTGACACCACAAAACAACAAACTGCATTTAAATAGTGCCTGGAACATAGAGGGTCCCATAGAGGGTCACTGGACAGTGAAGTGAACCTGAATCCCCGAACCAGGTGAGAGGGATTAGGGGAGATGATTCAATGTTTGGAAGAAATGTTGGGTTTAGAGATTTTAAGAGGAGAGAAGATAAGAAAAGTTTTTGATGTAGTTCCAGAGAGCACAGCCCGGCTCAATGTCCAAATAATAGGACAAAGAGAAGGCAAGATACTCAGGCAGCCAGAATTGGAAGATGAAAATATTCAGGATAGATGGTAAATCTGGAGGGGGTGGGCAGAGGAGGGTGGCGAGCCCATGGGGAAACTTGAAGGCAAGGATGAAGATATAAATTTCACACTTTGAAAGAGGGTGGTATGAATGAGTGAGGCTCCGAGAAATGGAATACAGGCAGCTCCAATCACCAGCAATGTCTCTAACAAGGGAGAGCAATGGAATAATCAATGGTGAAGGAGACACAACACGGTAACAGCAAGACAAAAAAAAAACCAAGATCCAGCTAGTTCACTCGTTACCTTCCTGGTAATCACAAACACAACAACATTGACTAATCACAGCGACAAATTTCTTTCAATGAATCTACAAGAGAGCCAGACATGAGGTGAGGGGAAAACCCCCAGTAGTGGACAGCTTTGGAAACCATAAGTCCAAAATCACCTGTTCCTCCCAAGCACGCTCGAGGGCCAGTTTAACCTGCAGAGACAGTGGCTGTGATTTTCCAGCCCAATCGTGGAAGGACCCACCACTGGAGATTCGGTGGCCCAACCGGAAACCCATTTACTTTCGGTGGGATCGTACGGAAAATCTCGCCCAGTGTCATGTCTCAAATTACTCATTTACTGTATCCCAACATTTTCTTTTATGAAAGAAATCTCTAATTTGCATTTGAATGAATCAACACCCTCTCCTTAGACCATCTCTCCAAGCATCCTTTTCCATGGATTGGCCACTCACTCGTTGAAATATCGTTCCTGTAGATCGGTTTTGAATTTACCCCCTTCAAGCATAGGCTGTGTCCTCTGGTTCTACTGTTCTGGACAAAGTGAAACTTCTTGTCATGGTCAACATTATCCAGTCCCTTTAGAATATGAAAAGCAAAAATCATCTCATCCTCAACCTTCCCTCTTTCAGTGAGAACATGTCTAATGTATATAATCACTCCTCCAAACCTCATCTCCTCAATCATCTACATGCTCTTGGCTGCATCCTTCCAATTGCTGTAATATCCTCTCTGTGCTGCAGTGACCAGGATTGTACTCCGTATTCTGCGGTCACATCAATGATTTATAAAGATACAGGGTAATCACACTATTTCTACTCTAATATTAACCATTTAATACATCCCAAGACCTGATTTGGATTACACAGCCAGTGAATATTGATGTGACCGCTTTAATTTATTGCCAATCTAATCTCCAGCTCTCTCTCATTTCCATCCATATCTTCTTCCCATTACCCTTTCTGCATTTTTTTAACCCCCATTAGAAGCACTTTGTGCTTCTCCTACATTGAATTTCATCTGTCACCTCTCTCCCCAATTCCCAAATAGATCCAACTCCTCCTGTAGCTTTTCCTCTTCAGTTTTGGAGTTTTCCACCTTCATTAGTTTTGTACTTTAGCCACTGTGTTTGTGATTCTGAGCATCAGATCATTAATAAAAATATTAAAGAGATTCCAAAATAGATACCCACCCTCCCCTCTGGGACCCCACATGACCCAGTCTCCCAGGCACTACACTACGTATGTAATGTGTCACTACGCACTGGGTTTGATCAGGCAACTGATTACATTCCATTTTAAAATAAATTTTCAAAACCGGGTAAGCATTTCTTAGGGTCGGAGGGGAAGGTTTGGTTTAGTGGGGGGGTGGCAGCTGGGTTAGGGCAGGGGATGGAGCTGGGTTAGGGTGGGGAGATGGGGCTGGGTCATAGTGAGGGGGATGGGGGTTGGGTTAAGGCGGGGCTGGGCTAGGTGGGGGATGGGGGCTAGGTGGGGGATGGGGGCTAGGTTAGGGCGGGGGATAGGGGTTGGGTCACAGTGAGGAGGATGGGGGCTGGGTTAAGGTGGGGCTGGGTTAGGGCGGGGGATGGGGGCTGGGGCTGGGTTAGGGTGGGGAGGTCAGGGCAGGAGATGGGGCTTGGTCAGAGTGAGGGGGATGGGGGTTGGATTAAGGCGGGGGATGGGGGCTGGGTCAGGGCGGGGGATGGGGGCTGGGTCAGGGCAGGGGATGGGGGCTGGGTCAGAGTGAGGGGGATGGGGGCTGGGTCAGGGCGGGGGATGGGGGCTGGGTCAGGGCGGGGGATGGGGGCTGGGTCAGGGCAGGGGATGGGGGCTGGGTCAGGGCGGGGGATGGGTCAGGTCGGGGGTTGGGTTAGGGTGGGGTGTTTGAACTGGGTTAGGGAGGGGTTAGGGCAGGGGGTGTGGGGTGGGGTTAGGGTTTGGGTTAGGGCAGGGGTGTGTGGGGTGGGGTTAGGGCAGGGGGTGTGTGGGGTGGGGTTAGGGCAGGGGGGTGTGGGGTGGGGTTAGGGTTTGGGTTAGGGCAGGGGTGTGTGGGGTGGGGTTAGGGCAGGGGGTGTGTGGGGTGGGGTTAGGGCAGGGGGGTGTGGGGTGGGGTTAGGGCAGGGGGGGTGTGGGGTGGGGGTGATGGGGGCTGGGTCATGGTGGAGGATGTGGGCTGGGGATGTGGGGTGGGTTAGGGCGGGGGGTGGGGTGGGTTAGGGCGGGGGTGTGGGGTGGGGTTAGGGCAGGGGGGGTGGGGTGGGGTTAGGGCAGGGGGGTGTGGGGTGGGGTTAGGGCAGGGGGGGTGTGGGGTGGGGGTGATGGGGGCTGGGTCATGGTGGAGGATGTGGGCTGGGGATGTGGGGTGGGTTAGGGCAGGGGGTGGGGTGGGTTAGGGCGGGGGTGTGGGGTGGGGTTAGGGCAGGGGGGGTGGGGTGGGGTTAGGGCAGGGGGGTGTGGGGCTGGGTTAGGGCAGGGGGGTGTGGGGCTGGGTTAGGGCAGGGGGATGGGGGCTGGGTTAGGGCAGGGGGATGGGGGCTGGGTTAGGGCAGGGGGATGGGGGCTGGGTTAGGGCAGGGGGATGGGGGCTGGGTTAGGGCAGGGGGATGGGGGCTGGGTTAGGGCAGGGGGATGGGGGCTGGGTTAGGGAAGGGGGTGTGGGGCTGGGTTAGGGCAGGGGGATGGGGGCTGGGTTAGGGCAGGGGGATGGGGGCTGGGTTAGGGCAGGGGGATGGGGGCTGGGTTAGGGCAGGGGGATGGGGGCTGGGTTAGGGCAGGGGGATGGGGTGGGGTTAGGGCAGGGGGTGTGGGGTGGAGTTAGGGCAGGGGGATGGGCGCTGGGTTAGGGCAGGGGGGTGGGGGCTGGGTTAGGGCAGGGGGGTGGGGCTGGGTTAGGGCAGGGGGATGGGGGCTGGGTTAGGGCAGGGGGGTGGGGTGGGGTTAGGGCAGGGGGTGTGGGGTGGAGTTAGGGCGGGGGGGATGGGCGCTGGGTTAGGGCAGGGGGTGTGGGGTGGGGTTAGGGCAGGGGGTGTGGGGTGGGGTTAGGGCAGGGGGTGTGGGGTGGAGTTAGGGCGGGGGGGATGGGCGCTGGGTTAGGGCAGGGGGGTGTAGGGTGGGGTTAGGGCAGGGGGGTGTGGGGTGTGGTTAGGGCAGGGGAGTGTGGGGTGGGGTTAGGGCAGGGGGGTGTGGGGTGGGGTTAGGGCAGGGGGGTGTGGGTGGGGTTAGGGCAGGGGGTGTGGGTGGGGTTAGGGCAGGGAGCTGTGGGGTGGGGTGCGGGGGATGGGGTGTATGGGTGGGGTTAGGGAAGGGGGTGTGGGGTGGGGTTAGGGAAGGGGGTGTGGGGTGGTGTTAGGATGGGGGTGATGGGGGCTGGGTTAGGGCAGGGGGGTGTGAGGTGGGGTTAGGGCAGGGGGTGTGGGTGGGGTTAGGGCAGGGGGCTGTGGGGTGGGGTGTGGGGGATGAGGTCTGGGTTATTGATGGGTGGAACTAAGCAGCCTCAGTGATAGAGGAAATGTGGCATTTGATGCTTAGCTCAGGGTTAAGTAAAACACTCACACTCCCCCGCCCAGGAATAACTGAGTCATGAAGTAGTCATCAGCCCAGACTAACCGCTCAGTTTAACTGACATTTTTTCACATCCTTTTCACCAAGGCCACTGACACTCTGCCCATTGCACTGAAAGGGGGTCTGGGAGTGTTCCATCCCTGGGATGTGTTTGATGAAGGAATCTGTCTTATTGAGGATGTTTATGTGCTTGTTGGAAGGCTCCACTCTACTGGGCTTCCGATTCAACAAGTGCAGAACAAGCATCGGGTAAGAAGGAAGACAAAAACACAAAACGCCTTTTCCCCAATTGATGGCTTTTATTAAAAGTATATTAACAGAAATGTATTAAACAGGAACTGAACAGCCTCTTGCTTTGCAATATTGACATAACATGTACAACTTGCATGTGGGGCTGTGCAGTAACTTGAATGAGTTCTTTTGTTTCTGAAATGAGTCCAGAGGCTGCACCCTGAATGACCAGAGAGTGAGTCATTCTCCAATCTCTGTTCATTAAAACCACATTGCAAAAAAACATCACTTAACAACCCGACAGCATTTCAGGGCAATTTCTATCGAGTCCCTTTCAAACAAAAAGTCAAACCTTTCAAAGGCAACGAGCTCTGATTTTTATGTTGAAGAACCAGTAACAATCCTCATCAAATCGGTGCCCTTTCTTTCCAACTGGCTAGTCGTGAACACAGGGCTAGCCCCCTTGTAATCAGCCGCCTGAACTGACACAAGGCTGAGCTCTCAAATCAGGGTTTGGCTCTTGCCAGGGTAAGGAAAGCCTGGTGTCTAGGTGTATGTCGGTGTTGCTATTGTTCGAAGGTTGGCCCTCTGACAAATTCCTCAGATCACTCGCTAGTCTTTCCAGGGGGAGGGCTGACCCTGCTTGACAGCTGTTTCATGCCTTTAGAAAGGGGAAGGGATGTGTGCTGCCTTTGCCTGGTCTGCGAGTGGAATGTAATTAATAGGCAGCCCTGGCACCGCCTCCCATCCCAGTCTCACTGGCCCTTCACGCTCTGTGCCTTCTTCAGCTTCTTCTTTTCTTTCCACCGCTTATTTCGATTTGCTCTCTTCCCTTTATTCTTTTTTCTCTTTGGTGTCACCCCTCCGTTTCCACTGGGCTGGGCTGGTGGGGGCCGGTTTTTTGTTTCCATGGCAGCCGCCTTTCGTTGAGCAGGAATTCCTCTGTTTGCTTTGGCCACACCTCTCTGGAAATGTAAAACCAGATGGATTTCGATGTGACTCATTATCACAATGCAGTGTGCAGTTCTAGCAGATTATTACGTTATTTTAAAGTCATGGGCAGACTTTTTCTCCCCTTCTGGTCTAACACAGAGAGCTGTCAACCTTTATTCCAGGACATGTTTAACTAACCCAAGCTCGTGGAAAATGAGAACTTTACATGTGTCATACATGAAAGTTCCCACTCACAGCAACTGGAAGGCCCTGCATTGCAGTCTTGGTGCAGGCGAGTCGTGTATAACATAATGGATGGTTAGGGCCAGAGCAAGGGCATTCTACACAGCCGTGTCTCAGGAATGATGGAATGGCTGGAAGACAGGGCTCTTGAGAGGGTGGGGAGGGGCAGAGCAAAGCACAATCAGATAGCGCACTTTTCTGTTCTGCTCTTCCAATGGGGAGTGTGCAGCTTCAGAGTTTACTACTCCAATTAACTGTCTCTAACATTTTTACAGCATTTTTAAGACAGTAAAATATTCCAATCTGTTTCAGAGGAGCCTTATCTGACAATACCACATAAGGAAATATTAGGGTAGATGGTCGAAATCTCGGTCAAAGCCTTTCTGCAGCATCTTGAAGAAAAGGGAGGAGGGGTTTGGTGGGGTGGGGTGAGGGGGTGGATTCTGGAGCCAAAGCAGCTGGAGGCTGGTAAACAGCAATGTACCAGAGGTCAATTGGAAGAACACTTAGAATTTGCAGGATTGTAGGGCTGGAGGAGGTTTCAGAAATAGGGAGGGGCGAGGCCATAGGAGGATTTGAACATGAGAGATGAGAATTTCAAAATCTCTCACACAGGATCCAAACTCCACACAGGATATCCCTGCATCACCAGGGCAAACCCAACATGTACTGCCTTAGAATTCACAACCCTCAGACACAACTCTCAACTTTGAAAGGGAGATCAGCGAGCAGTATGAAACAGGAATATTAAAGGGAGTGGGCAGGCAATTTAGAATAGTCAATGTTAACACAAAAGCACACCCAGAAATCGTACCAGCATACAACCAAGGAACAGGAGTAGGCCATTCAGCCCCTCGAGCCTGCTCTGCCATTTAATAAGATCATGCCTGATCTGATAGTAACCTCAAATCTGTAACCCACCTACCCCGACAACCTATCCCCCCCTTGCTTACCAAGAATCTATCCACCTCTGCCTTAAAAATATTCATAGGGTCTGCTTCCACTGCCTTTTGAGGAAGAGAGTTCCAATGACACTCAACCCTCAGAGAAAAAAATTCACCTCATCTCCATTTTAAATGGGCGACCCCTTATTTTTAAAGTGGCCCCTAGTTCTAGATTCTCTATCCTCTCCACATCCACCACGTCAAGACCCCTCAGGATTTCATGTGTTTCAGTCGAGTCACCTCTTACTCTTCTAAACTCCAGTGGATACAAGACTAACCTGTCCAACCTTTCCTCATAAGACAACCCGCCCATTCCAGGTATTGGTCAGGCAAACCTTCTCTGAACTGCTTCCAACGCATTTACATCCTTCCTTAAATAAGGAGACCAATACTGTACAAGGTACTCCAGATGTGGTCTCACTAGTGCCCTGTATAACTAAAGCATAGCCTCCCTACTTTTGTACTCAATTCCCCTCGCAATAAATGATAACATTCTATTAGCTTTCCTAATTACTTGCTGTACCTGCACACTAACCTTTTTGTGATTCATGCACCCAGATCCCACTGCACCCCAGAGCTCTGCAATCTCTCACCATTTAGATAATATGCTTTTCTTTTGTTCTTCCTGCCAAAATGGTCAATTTCACATTTTCCCACATTATACTCCATTTGCCAGATCTCTGCCCACTCACTTAACCTATCTATATTTTTTGTAGCCTTCTCACGTCGGTTTCACAACTTACTTTCCTACTAATCTTTACGTCATCAGCAAATTTGGCAACCATTCCTTCAATCCTTTCATCCAAGTCATTTATATAAATTGTAAACAGTTGAGTCCCCAGTACTGATCCCTGTGGCACACCACTCATTACATCTTGCCAACCAGAAAAAGACCTATACAGGTCTACTCTCTGCTTCCTGTTAGCCAGCCACTCTTCTATCCATGTCAGCATGTTACCCCCTACACCATGAGCTTTTATTTTCTACAATAACCTTTGATGTGGCACTTTATCAAATGCCTTCTGGAAAGCTAAGTACAGCACGTCCACTGGTTCCCCTTTATCCGCAGCGCATGTGACTTCCTCAATAAACTCCAATAAGTTGGTTAGACATGATTTTCCTTTCACAAAACCATGCCTGATGACCTTGAGTTTATCCAAGTGCCCTGCTTCTTTAATAATAGCTTCTAACATTTTCCCTAAGCTAACTGACCTGTAGTTTCCTGCTTTCTGTCTCCCTCCCTTTTTGAGTAACTGAGTTACATTTGCTATCTTCCAATCTAATGGGGCCTTTCCCGAATCTAGGGAGTTTTGGAAAATTAAAACCAATGCATCATCTCACTAGCCACTTCTTTTAAGACCCTAGGATGAAGTCCATCAGGACCCGGGCACTTGTCAGCCCACAGCTCCAACAATTTACTCAGTACCACTTCTCTGGTGATTGTAATTTTCCCAAGTTCCTCCATACCTTCCATTTCCTGGTTTATAGCTGCATTTGGGATGTTACCTGTATCCTCTACAGTGAAGACTGATGTAAAATACCTGTTCAATTCATCTGCCATTTCTTTGTTTTCTATTATCAATTCTCCAGGCTCCCTTTCTATAGGCCCATTGCTCACTTTGTTAACATGTTTCCTTTTTAAATATTTATAGAAACTCTTACTATCTGTTTTTATTTTTCTGGTTAGCTTTCTCTCATACTCTAATTTTTCCTTCCTCATTAATCTTTTAGTCATCCTTTGTTGTTCCTTATATTCTGTCCAATCTTTTGGCCTTCCACTTATCTTTGAACAATTATATACCTTTTCTTTAAGTTTGATACTATCTTTAGTTTTCTAGTTAACCAGAGATAGTGTGTCCATCCATTGGACTTTTTTTTACTGAAATGAAATGCAAACCCTGTCCACAGCTGTACTGTTTCCAGTTATTAATGGGGTTCAGATCCTGTAAAACCCACAGAGTTTTAAATGCACTATAGATAATTAGATGATCTGCTTCAGTGGAACAACCGACTCCCACAAAGGATTTATATGTTCGAATTCCCTGGGGTTAAAACAGGATGGTAGGCATCGGAACCAGTGGAACAGTGGGTTTAGACTGGGAGATAGTAATGTGGACAATCCTAGAGTTAGCTGGATGGACTGAATGGACTATTTTAATGCTAGACCAGTCTATGATTCAATGCGTAGTGAGCGAGGAGGAGTAAGCATGACTCCAGTCCGCTAATAGTACAGGGCTCCCATTGCCACAGAGATTGATTAGGCAGTTTACAGGCCCCAGAACAACAAAGGAATTAATTAATCCCAAAGGTTTTAAAAGTAATGGGAAGTGAAGTCAAGTAACTGCCAACTAGTTACTGTTAAGATTATTTTGGCTCTCTTCCTGAGTTCCATTCTGACTCATTACACTAATACATTGTGATTTTGAGTGCGTTTGACAGTCAACAATGCAACAATTACGCTAATATTTCATTACAACACAAAGCTGCTATAGTAACTAATTTAAACTGGAAATCCAAAATAAAAACAGAAAATAATGGTCAGTCAGAGGGATCTGACGAGGACAAAGGCAGGTCCAGGAGTTACATACCTCCAACTCTACCCCATCCACTCACCACCTCCTGTCTCAGACCAATCTCCACATCTCTCCCACCCACTTCTTCACATCCGTCATCAACACTTCCTTCCCTTAACACCAGCTCCCTGCCCCGGTGATGGTGTTCATTGTGTAGGGGGTAACATAGTATCATGGACAGAGGATTGGATGGCTAACAGGAAGCAGAGAGTAGGGATAAATGGGTCTTTTTCACGTTGGCAAAACATAACCAGTGGAGCTTCACGGGGATCAGTGTTGGGGCTTCAGCTATTTACAATCTATATCAAGACCTGGTTAAGGGAACCGAATGTATGGTATAGGTAAATTTGCTGATGACACAAAGATAGGTAGGAATCTAAGTTGTCAAGAGGACATAAGGAGTCTGCAAAGGGTTATAGACAGGTTAAGTGAGTGGGCAAAAGTTTGGCAGATAGAGTATGATGTGGGAAAATGTGAGCTTGTCCACTTTGGCAGGAAGAATAAAAAAGCAGCATGTTATTTAAATAGAGAGAGACTGCAGAACTTGGTGGCACAGAAGTATCTGGGTGTCCCGGTACATGAATCACAAAAAGTTAAAATGCAGGTACAGCAAGTGATTAGGAAGAGAAATGGAATGTTGGCACTTATTACAATGGAGAATAGAGTATAAAAGTAGAGAAGTGTTCTTACAGTTGTGCAGGGCCTTAGTGAGACCACATCTGGAGTACTGTGTACAGTTTTGGTCTCCTTACTTAAGAAAGGACATACTTACATTGGAGGCAGTTCAGAGAAGGTTCACTTGACCGATTCCTGGGACGAAGGGGTCATCATATGGAGAAAGGTTGAACAGGTTGACCTAAAACCACTGGAGTTTGGAAGAATGAGAGGTGATCCTGAGGAGACTTGACAGGGTAGATGCTGAGATGATGTTTCCTCTTGTGGGCAAGTCTCAAAGTAGAGGACGCAGTTTAAAAATTAGGGGTCTCACATTTAAGAATGAGGAGGAGAATTTTTTTCTCTCACAGGGTTGCAAGTCTGTGGAATTCTCTTCCCCAGTGATCAGTGGAGGCTGGGTCAGTGAATATATTCAAGGCTGAGTTAAACAGATTTTTGATCGACATGGGAGTTAAGAGTTATGGGGAGCAGACAGCAAAGTGGAGTGAAGACCACAATCTGATCAGCCACGATCTCAACAAATGACAAAGCAAGCTCGAAGGGCTGAATGGCCTACTCCTGTTAATTCTCGTGTGATAATCCCAATCCACACTCTGAGTCTGATAGCCAGACATCTCCTGACCTCTCGCTGCATCCAGCATCAGTAAACCATTGCCTACCCATAATGTGACAGCCAACCCACATGTTCCACACCTAAGTGAGCTTCACAATCCTCAACAGCCCATTGCCGTAGAACCAAGTGCCAGATTCTGGTCCTTGCCTTCAGATCCCTCCATGACCTCCCAATGCCATTCGGTACCCACTGTTTTTTTTAACTAGCTCAGATACATCTCCATGTAATAAACATTATGTGATTGTGATGATGAGATGTGGTCAGGTTTGGAGGAGGGGGGGTAGGGAGGAGTCTGCAGCACCAAACCCAGGGTCAGTAACAAAATGGTGGCAGAGAGCGGCCGCTGGGGGCTCATTGGACAATATACAATTCAATGCTTGTCTGTGCCGAGTGGGAGCTAATGCTGGCTAGGACAGTGAAGGAGATCAAACTCAGCCAGAGCTTTCACTGTTGATCAGTGATCAGTGATCAGTGATCCGGCTGGAAAACTACATCAGTGAAACCTCCCATATGAAACAGCCTGCAGCACTCTCCATCTCAGCCTCTCAGCACAGGGGCGGAGGGAGAGGGGATCTCAAAGAAGGAGGAGCTTTCTCAGCACAGGGTGGGGGCTATTTCAGGGTGGGGGTGAGGCTCTTTGAGGGCAAGGGGGGCATTTCAGGCTAGGGGGGCGCATTTCAGGGCCGGCGATGCGTTGAGACAGGGCACGAGAGGGGGGCCATGCAGAGAGAGAGAGCGAGAGAGAGAGAGAGAGAGTGAGAGAGAGCGAGAGAGAGAGAGAGAGCGAGAGAGAGAGAGAGCGAGAAAGAGAGAGCGAGTGCACATGCGCGCTGCGTACTAGACAGCTGGTAGTATTAGAAGATAATGGAGACATTCAGTCAATAGGAAGGGAAATTGGGTAGGGTTGGTGAATGGGTGGCTGATTCATTATTGGCAACTCCCCCCTCACCACGATTGGTAACTCGCCACTTGGTGTTTGAGGGAGCTTGGGGTAGCAACTATTAATTCTCACACACTGATGCCAGGGAAACAAAACCAAGTCTGTTGATACTCGAGGCTGCATTTGGATAACGTGAGCTGGCACGGGGGAGTGGGTACATCAACATGCCAGGCACCAGGCCATAAAAACTTACTTGGCACCATTTCAACCAGATGTGAGGTTGATGGAGCGGGGATGGGGAGGAGTGATGCAGGTTTGGAGTAGAGAGTGAGGCCTGTATTGTGCACTATTAACAAAAAGATTTACAAAAAAAAAAACAATCATATAAAGAATTTAGGGGAGGCTTCTTTACACAGGGGCTGAGAATGTGGAACTCACTGTCCCATCGTCGAGTGGTTGAAGCAATGATGCGTTTAAGGGGAGGCTTGATATATACGTAAGGGAGAATAATAGAGGGATACAGGGGCTGGAGAGGAAGATGAAACTCAAGTGGGATGAAGCTTGAGTGCAACATAAACACAGCCTTGGGCTTGGCAGACCATGTACTGCGAGTTAAGTCTATGAGTTGCTGTTGCCTTAATGGAGATCAGTTTGGGAATCTGTTACAAGTTATGATAGTAGTAATTTGTAGCCATGTGTACATATATTTTAACCTGTGTAAATTAATAAAATGCTTCATTTAGTTTAACATAAAACCTCGAGAACTGGTGGTCTGATTCTTGAATTTAGAGTCGCATCTCATAACGTAACACTTAAAATTATAGGTTATGACAGTTGTTTAAAGTTTCCCTCTGAGGTTTTTAAATAACTCAGCTTTACCAACTGCTCAGTCATAACAATATTCACAAAGCCTATGTTTAACCCGCTTTTCTTTCTGCCCCACTCCCCCTTTAAGCAGTGTGTTATGTAGTAACTGACACAAGGCAAAAACCACACTGCCTGATCTTCAAATTGCTGTATCAACAATTCTCGGGACACTGCCACTGACAATATTCCAGCAATAGTACTGAAGACTTGTGCTCCAGAACTTGCTGCACCCCTAGCCAAGCTGTTCCAGTACAGCTACAACACTGGCATCTACCCAGTAATGCGGAAAATTGTCCAGATATGTGCTGTACATAAAAAGCAGGACAAATCCAACCCGGTCAATTACCACCCTACTAGTCTACTCCATCATCAGTAAAGTGGAAGAGGTTGTTGACAGTGCTATCAAGTGGCACTCGCTTTGCAATAAGCTGCTCACTGGTGCTCAGTTTGGGTTCCAGCAGGGTCACTCAGCTCCTTACCTCATTACAGCCTTGGTCCAAACATGGACAAAAGAGCTGAACTTCTGAAGTGAGGTAAGAGTGACTGCCCTTGATATTAAGACAGCATTTGACAGAGTGTGGCATCAAGGAGCCCTAGCAAAACTGGAGTCAAGGGAATCAGGAGGAAAGCTCTCTGCTGGTTGGAGTCATACCTAGCACAAAGGAAGATGGTTGCGGTTGTTGGAGGTCAATCATTTCAGTTCCAGGACATCACTGCAGGAGTTCCTCAGGGTAGTGTCCTAGGCCCAACCATTTTTAGCTGCTTCATGAATGACCTTCCTTCCATCATAAGGTCAGAAGTGGGGATGTCCACTGATGATTGCACAATGTTCAGCACCATTCGCGATTCATCAGATACTGAAGCAGTTCATGTCCAAATGCAGCAGGACCTGGAAAATATCCAGGCTTGGGCTGACAAGTAGCAAGTAACACTCATGCCACACAAGTGCCAGGCAATGACCATCTCCAACAGGGGAAAATCTAACCATCGCCCATGACATTCAATGCCATTACCATCGTTGAATCCCCCACTATCAACATCCTGGAGGCTACCATTGACCAGAAACTGAACTGGCCTAGCCATATAAATACTGTGGCTACAAGAGGTCATGGGCTAGGAATTCTGTGGCCAGTAACACACCTCCTGACTCCCCAAAACCTGTCCACAAGGCATAAGTCAGGAGTGTGATGAAATACTCGCCGCTTGCCTGGATGAGTGCTGCTCCAACAACACTCAAGAAGCTGTTGAACAGCCTGCTTGATTGACACCCCTTCCACAAACATCTACTCCCTC